>NC_048300.1:174250925-174474969 GCF_013100865.1 Trachemys scripta elegans
GGGCGGGGCCAGGGCCCGTGGAGGGTCCTCTTTTTTTATTTATTAGATATGGTAACCCTAGCTGTGAGTGTGTCTGGATGCTGGGCTAGGAGACTACAGTTTGGATTTTAGAAATCCTGACACCAGAAGCAGCCTGATTTCTGCTTGAAGAGGATCCCTGCCAGCAGAGATCAGCCCCACTTCAGTGACTGAGAAGTCCAGAGTCATCTCTGAACCTGAGGATCATTCATGGAGTTTGTGAGTGCACCATCTTTTAGTTAGTCAGGGAAATTGTTTGGTGGACCCCCTACTCCTTGAACTGTGTCCTCATGCCAGGGAGTAAGGGTTTGATGGATGCAGGGTCTGGGGGCTGCCCGGCAAACCCTGAAGCCGGTAGCGCTGGGGCAGCCCTTTCCCCCTGGCTGGGAGTGGGAGGGAGGAGGGGGCGGAGTTAGGGCGGGAAGGGGCGGAGTTGGGGCGGGGCTAGGGGTGGGGGAATGGGCGGGGCCAGGGCCCGTGGAGGGTCCTCTTTTTTTATTTATTAGATATGGTAACCCTAGCTGTGAGTGTGTCTGGATGCTGGGCTAGGAGACTACAGTTTGGATTTTAGAAATCCTGACACCAGAAGCAGCCTGATTTCTGCTTGAAGAGGATCCCTGCCAGCAGAGATCAGCCCCACTTCAGTGACTGAGAAGTCCAGAGTCATCTCTGAACCTGAGGATCATTCATGGAGTTTGTGAGTGCACCATCTTTTAGTTAGTCAGGGAAATTGTTTGGTGGACCCCCTACTCCTTGAACTGTGTCCTCATGCCAGGGAGTAAGGGTTTGATGATTTTATAGCCTGCTATGTTTTAAACCTGTGTAGGGACTTACCCCCTCCTCCCACTTGTGAGTTCTTTGGGCTGTACTGAACCCAGTCAGCCACACTGCTAAACCACTGCAGAGAAGAATTTTGTGGTCATAGGTCATCAAGGGCCCCAACAAAGTACGCGTACCAACGGGACACATGTGACTGGGGAAA
This sequence comes from Trachemys scripta elegans, assembly GCF_013100865.1. NCBI lineage: Eukaryota > Metazoa > Chordata > Testudines > Emydidae > Trachemys > Trachemys scripta. The sequence goes on from NC_048300.1 coordinate 174,251,926, forward strand.
GTCCCAGGTATTAGCAGCGTGGGCACCGGTGACCCTAAAAATAGTGTTTTACCCTGTTATGTATATTTGTCTCCTGTTTAATATAATTATTGTGTTGAATATATTGTATGTGTTTGTGTTATTTCTTGGAAGTTTCCAACTATCTGGCAAGTAAGTGGGGATTACCCTGTGGTTAGAGTTTTCCTCCCAAGCTGCCCTGATAACCCTGCCAGGAAGGAGCAAGTGGGGTGGAGGCACCACCAAATAAATTCATAGGAAAAAATAAAGAAGATACACCCTTCTGAGTGACTGGCGGGATCCAGAAGAACCCAGACCTGTCCATCAAAACCTGTAAGCAGATTGGCATTAAAGAAGGTAACTGGGTGGAGAGGGGGCGCTACACTTGTACCAGGTATAATCATTCTGCTGGGGGATTAGAAGCACGAGGCACAGCCAGATGACTCCCAAACCTGGGCACTATAGAAACTGGTAAGGAATTTTGGCAAATAACGGAATTTCTCCTTTTCCCCAATATGGGGAAATCTGCAGAGATTTTTGTCGTTCCCACACCATGAGGCTTCCTGGCATAGGGGAGAGGAGCGTGTACCCCCTGTTTGTTGATATAAAATATTGCTGTGGTGTTGTCTGCCAGGACTGATACACATCTCCCTGATAGGTGGGCTTTGAAAGTCTGGCATGCCAGGCACACCACTCTCAGCTCTCTGACATTGATGTGTAGAGTGAGATCCGCCTGAGACGAGAGGCCTTGTGTTCTGAGATCTCCCAAACGTGCCTCCCAGCCCAGGTCTGACACATCTGTCACTAACGAGAGGGATGGCTGAGGGCTGGTGAAGGGGACCCCTGCACCTACTACCTGTGGGTCAAGCCACCACAGGAGGGAGTCGAGTACCGGGCGAGGCAGGGTTATAATCCTGTCCAAACTGTCCTGGACTGGCCGATACACTGACATTAACCACGACTGAAGTGGTCGAAGCCTGAGTCTGGCATGCTGTACTATGTAGGTAGGAGCCGCCATGTGTCCCAAGATCTTCAGGCAATTCCTTGCTGTAGTGGTGGGGAACTGCCTGAGACCTTGTATGATGTCGCCCAGGGACCGAAATCTGGTTTCTGGGAGGTATGTCCTGGCTTGTGTCGAGTCCAGCTCTGCCCCTATAAACTCTATCCTTTGGACAGGGGACAGTGTTGATTTCCCTTCATTTAGAAGGAGACCCAGTTTGTCAATCATCATTCTTATGAAGCCGACCTGTGCCTCCACTTGAGACCTGGAGCGGCCCTTGGTCTGCCAGTCGTCGAAGTACAGGAACACCTGTACCTGCCGCTTGCGCAGGAACACCGCCACAACTGCCATGCACTTGGTGAACACCCAAGGTGCCACCGTCAGGCCGAATGGGAGGACAGTGAACTGATAGTGGTTGTTGTTCACCACAAACCTGAGGTATTTTCTGTAGGGCAGAATTATTGCTATGTGAAAGTACGCACCCTTCAAGTCGAGAGCGGTATACCAGTCCCCTGGATCCAAGGAAGGGATAATGAAGGCCAAAGAGACCATGTGGAACTTTAGTTTCTTCATGAACTTGTTGAGATCCCGCGGGTCCAGGATGGGCCTGAGGCTGCGTCTGCCCCGTCCAACACCATCTGTAGGAAGGCCTGTGCAATCAGTTTCGCTTCCTCCACCAGCACAGAGAATTCTAGGCAGGAGTCCTTCAGCAGCAGCTCCGCAAACTTGGCCATCATACCACAGGTGGTGGTGTATGAATATCTGCACACAACGGCTTATTGGTTTCATATGCGGAGTTGCAATTCCCCGGTCGAATAGACCTTTTCATGATGAAAAGTTTTTTAGCCTCCCAATTTTTAGGGGAGGGTCCTTGGTAGCCCTGGCACTTGTGCTGATTGGCTGCGTCCACAACCAGGGAATGGGGAGGGTGGGTGGGTATATAGGTGTTCATATCCCTTAGGGAACAAAGTACCGCCTCTCATGTCTCTTGGCTGTAGGGGGAAAAGAGGCCAGGGTCTGCCACAAGGTCTTTGTGGTCTCACTGATGGTCTTAATCAGTGGCAGGGTAATGTGGGCGAGCCCGGAGGGGTAGAGGATGTCCACCATGGGGTCGGTGTCCTCCACCACCTCCTCTGCCTGGATCCCCAGGTTCTGGGCCACCCGCCGCAGCAACTTCTGCAAGATCCTGCTGTCCTCCAAGGCTTGGGCAATTGATGTACCCGCAACAGCCTCATCTGGAGAGGACGAGGATGAAAGCCCGGGCAGTGGGCCTTGCTCACTCCCCTCAGCGCCGATGTTGCCATGCCGCTGCCTCCACAGTCTGCGGTGCTGAGGTCACTGGTGCCGAGGTCACCAGTGCCAAAGCTATCGCCGCCGCTGCTGTCAACGGTGCCAGTGCTGATGCCACAGGTGAAGGCAGGGGCATCGTTGCCGCTGATGATATTGATGCCGACGGTGTCTGCGGAGGGACAAAGTATGCCGATGCCACTGACACCAATCTGGACTTCGATCCCTGGCTAGGTCCCTGACTCTGATGGTAAGCCCAGGGCATCCAGAAGGGCCTCTGCATTGGGGGTTGCCACTGGACCAGCCACGGCACTGGATAGGGCTGGCGGTCACGCCAGGACCTGGACCTACTGCTCCTGGTCCTATCGGAGTGGTAGGATTCCACCTCCAACTCCGAGGTCTCTGAGAAGGAAGACCACAGAGGAGCAGTGCTCCGCGGTGCCAGCAAGCGGTGCCAGGGATTGGGGGACCAGTGCGGCTCCCCCACATGGGTGGACCATGCTGGGGAGAGGCATGTCGGAGACAGGGATTGGCGCGCCATCATTGCCGGCTTGCCCCTTGATGGGATGGGGGGTCAGGCAGTCACTGGTGACTTGTCTCTCCTCTGTGGGAAGTGTAGTAAGATGAGGCCCTGAAAACCCTTATCAGAGGCCCAGTATGAGGCCTGAGGCCTGACCTAAAGTAATGGTCAAGACTTTGCTAACATAAAGCAAAGTTAAGCCGTGAGCCAGAGGCAGGCCCTGCTCACAGAAGCTGGCAAGGAAAGGGCTGATGCTGCAAGAAGATACATACCTAAAAGGTACTGAACACTAGATATCAGAACACTCCAATACTTGCACATTCCACAGAGATAACAAGGAAGCTGACACATCCCAATAACAGGGCCAAAAAGAATATGATGAATAGAGTTGTTTTGTTTAAACCAACATGTACAAGGTGAGAGGCGGCACCTTATTACGTAGAGTGGTTGTACCTTGCTCGAAGTATCATTGCTGTTGATGGTGAAAAGAGGTCTCTCATGATCTCTGGTATGGTGTATAACCTCGAAGCTTATTAGGCGGGGTGTATATGCCTAGTGTGCGCAACGTCGCCTGAGAGTCTTTCATGGTATGGAGTATGTCATCTGTTTTGGACGAGAAGAGCTTTTCCCTATCAAAGGGAAGGTCCTCCACTTTTAGCTGCCGTTCTTTTGGGATCCCTGATGCTTGCAGCCAGGACGCCCTTCTCATGACCACTGCTGTGGCCGTTGTTCGAGCAGCTGTGTCTGCCTTGTCCATTCAGGCAAGTAGCACCGTGCGAGCTGTTATCTGACCCTCACTGATTATGGCCTTAAGTTGAGGACGCTTCTGCTCAGGGAGATCTTCTATGAGATCCTGTAATTTAGTATCGTTAGAGTAGTCATAATTAGCCAAGAGAGCAGAGTAATTGGCGATTCTAAATTGAAGAGTGGCTGAGGAATATATTTTGCGCCAAAACAGTTCTAGTCTTTTGTGTGCCTTATCCTGTGGTGTGGAATGGAACTGGGGTTGCTTGCTGTGATGATTGGAAGCCTCGACCAACAATTGGGTTGATGGTGCGAAAACAGAAAGTCCATCGCTTTGGCTGAGACGAAATCTCCTTCCTCGTTACTATGCATGGACTGAGGAGTGGGAGACGAAGGAGGCTGCTCAGACCAGCGGCTTGGGGAATGTTCGGTGCCAAGCAGTGGCAATTGCGGAACCGAGGAGACCGCTATATCTCGCTGGTATAGGAATTGTACCGATGCCACTGTGTTTGGTGCCATGTTAGAATTGCGGTCAGTCTTTGTGGTGGCAGTTGGTGCCATTTTCGATCTGTCTGCCGGAGCCAACGAGTGAGTCGGTGCTGGTGGCAGTGGCATTGGTGGCCGTGCCATTTTCTGCGCTGAGATCCGCACTGGAGTTGTTGGTGCCGTGGGGGAGACGTGACATCTTGACTCCAATTCAGTGCATTGGGGCTCAGCAGAGGTCCACAGGGGATGGTGCTGGAGGTGCCCGGTGCCTCAGAGGTGCTCTGTCTGGACAAGCTCGGCACCGAGGATAGAGACCTTGCTGGAGAAGCTTTCTTTTTGTGAAAGTCTCGCTTTGGGGAGGTCGTGGCTTGCCTTCTAGAAGTTTTGGAAGTTGGAGCCTTGTCACTGCTGAGGGATTTGTTGCTGTGTGACTCTGTGAATGATGTTTCCTGAAGAGGGTAAAGGGACTTTTCCATCAGTACCATTTTCAAATGGAGGTCCCTGTCTCATCTTTCCCTTGCTTTTAAGTTGTTACAGTAGCCACATTTCTGGGGGATATGAGTTTCCCCCAGGCAACAGACACAGGATGAGTGGCCGTCAGAGACTGGCATAGGCTCATGGCACGTGTTGCACTTTTAAAAACTGGGTGAACCCGACATATCGTCCATTAGGTCTCCCGACCTCCTGGGGAAATGAGGACAGGAATAATCTAAAGATGTTAGAAGCAGAAACTTATTTCTAACTCTAGACTAGGGAATGGGTTAGGAAGAAAGAAAAAAGAAGGATTTTTTTTTAACTAAGAAAAGTCTCTAAGAAGAACTATTTATACTCTGAAAAACTATCTAAAGACTAAAGTACTGAACTACTATCTAAATTTGTTTTCTTTCAGAAATGATCAAAGAGGCAGCACTGCCACTGAGCTCCGTCTGCAGCCGAGGACGGTTGAGAACAAACTGAGTTGTGTGCGCGCTACATGAGGCGCCAACAGCACCGCAAGACAACTACTGTGCACGCACGACCCGACCGAACACTGCTACAAAAAATCTCCGATCTCCGGTGCAAGGACGCACTGACACCTAGAGTGGAGCACCCACAGGGACACCACTTGAAGAAGAAAAAATGGTTACTCACCTTCTCGTAACTGTAGTTCTTCAAGATTTGTTGTTCATGTCCATTCCAATCAGGTGTGTGTGCATGCACATGCACAGTAGCTGGAATATTTTCCCCCTAGCCACATCCGTCGTGTCGGCCTGGGCGCCTCCTGGCGCCTTCATAGTGCTCAATATAGAACCCTGCCACCCCACTGCCCCCTCAGTTCCTTCTTGCTGGCTACTCCGACAGAGGGGTAGGAGGGTGGGTATTGGAATGGACGTGAACAACACATCTAGAAGAAGAATAGTTACAAGAAGGTGAGTAACCGTTTTTTCTTCTTCTAATGCTTGTTCATGTCGATTCCAATCAGGTGACTCACAAGCCCAAGTTTAGGTGCTGGGGTCAGAGTCTTCCACTGGGGCAGGAGTCGGCACGACCGTCACTGGTGGAGCAGCACTAGTGTGGCCCGACTCAGGTCTCACAGTGGCAGACTCCTTCAACCTAGCAGGGGGAGAGCGACCTCTTTCTGGCCTCTTCTTCTTTTGTGGCATCAGTGATTGCGAATGGTGCCTGCGTGTGGCATGTGAGCCGCGAGTGGAGCCTGAACGGTGCCGTGAGTCCTTCTTCTTACCCGGCACCGGTGCTCGTGCTGATGGTGCCGGAGCACTCCACACTGAGGAGGAGGTACTCAGTGCAGGGTCCATCGACCCACGGGTGGACTGGGGGCAGAGTGCTGCTTCCATTAACAGGACCTTCAGATGTTGCTCTCTCTCTTTTAAAGTCCTGGCTGAAAGGTCTTACAAATGGCACAACGATCCTTCTGATGGCCCTCTCCTAAACACTTTAGACACGAGGTGTGAGGATCGCTTCTGGACATACACTTGCTGCAGGCTTTGAAGCCCAGAGACCCCGGCATGCCCCGGCAGAGCGTAGGAGGGGATTCCCCGCCCAAGGAAACGTATCTAACACTAATGAACTACTAACTATTAATGAACAATGGAAAACCAATGGAGAACAATGTAAGAAACTGCTAAATGCGCTTGTCGAGACAAGAGCACGGTGAAGTTCCAGCTAACTGTCACTGGCGGTGAGAAGGAACTGAAGGGGTGGCGGGTCGACAGGGCTCTCTATTGAGCACCATGAAGGTACGACTCCAGGGGGCGCCCAGGTCGATCTGACGGATACTGCTAGGGGAAAAATCTTCCGGCAGCCATGCACGTGGCATGCATACACTTAATTGGAATTGACATGAGCAATCACTCAAAGAACTACTAATATTCTGCAACAAAGTATGTGAGAAGTCCTCAGAATCTGCAGTATTTCCACAGTCATGTATTTCTGTCTTTCCTAATACAATCATAGAAACATAAGTCTGGAAGGGACCTTGAGAAGTCATCAAGTCCAGCCCCCCTACACTGACGCAGGGCCAAGTAAACCTTGACCATCTCTGACAGATGTTGGTCCAACTTGTTCCTAACAACCTCCAAGGATGGTGATTCCACAACCTCCCTTGGAAGCTTATTCCGGAGCTTAACTACACTTGTAGTTAAAAGGTTTTTCCTAATATCTAACCTAAATCGTCCTTGCTGAAGATTAAGCCAAGCACTTCTTGTCCTATCTTCAGTGGATGTGGAGATCAATCGATCGCTGCCCTCTTTACTAACAGCTCTTAACTGCTGAAGACAGTTACTAAGGTTCCCTACCTCCGTCCCACACCTTTTCTCAAGAGAAAAACTTGTCCAGTTTTTTTTAACCTTTCCTCACAGGTCAGGTTTGCTAAATCTGTTATCATTTTTGTTGCTTACTGCTGGATTTGTTCCAATTTGTCCACATCTTTCCTGAAGTGTGGCACCCAGAGTTGGGCACAGTACTGCAGGTGAGGCCTCCCCAATTGCCAAGTACAGCAGGACAGTTACCGCCCATAGCTTACACACTTGTTACTATGCCCCAGAATATTAGCCTTTTTCACAGCTGCAGCACATTGTTAACTCATGATCCACTGCAACCCTCAGAGCCTTTACAGCAGTACTACCACCTAGATACTTATTCCACCCCCTCCCCGCATTTTTGCTGCAGCCATGTCCTAGTATTTTATGAACCTTTTGGGATGGAGATGTTTGCGCCCTTAACTGTGATCTTTAGTCTTTAACATTAGCAAAGGGATTGGAGCACCCGAAGGTGTGATTATAATATGGTTATAGCATCATGTTTCTAGTTGCTAGAGCACTACATTCAGTGGAGCAGCTTCTGACAGCCTAGTGCCTTACCTTATGAGTAGTTCAGTTTATTTGAGTGGCTTACACGACAAAAGGTGCTACTCTCTATCAGTAGGCTTGGAAAGATAAGTTAATTTATTGGTAAGTGTCGATGAGCGTTGCTTTCAACATGCATCCCCTCACACTTACCTCCCGCCCCCAACCCAATGAAAAAAATATTGCCATTGATGATACAGCCCAGCATTGTAAGTAAAATACAGCTAGAGACTTTCTTAACATGCAATTTAACGATATTTAGTTTGCAATGTTTATGGTTATAAACCTTTAACTTTTTGAGTCACATCTACTGTCATTTGATAATTATTTTGTGCCTGCAGCAGTTATCTGACCAAACCACCCTTCCCTCCCAATTTCCTGCCATTGTGAAAATTTAAATTGGAAAAAAAAAAAATGTTTAAAACACCCATCTATTGAGCACAACTGTGAAAATGTAAATTGCTTTACAAAATAAACTGAGGATATGTGTTGAAATGATTAAAGAAAATAAACATTTAATTCTGCCATGTCTCGTGTTAAGACTGGCACTAGCTGGACTGGAATGCTGAGACTGTTTTTCTAACACGCTGCCGTTATGATTTACAGCATATTTTGACCATATTCGATAATTGTTTAACTACAACTGAAGAATAGCAAGGCTTGTCAGAAGACATAGCTTTTCATGTGCCTAGACTACCTCCCTAGTGCAAATTCCTTTCTATTTTAGGACACTCAGCTGGATTGTTTTACTTTAGACAAGCATGAATTAGAATTAAAAACATTTGTGGCATGTTTATTCAAAGCAGCCTGGGACACAGAGATACTGGAAGCTTTGGTGTTATTCTCCCCCCCCCCACTGATGTGTGATGTACTTAGGTTAAACATATGAACTCTTTCTTTAAAGCATATTTATGTTTTTCATCTGACGTGATAATCTCCAACTGCTTGTGTCATCTGTTAAAATTCTTTAGTGCAGAGCTGTTAAAAGGAAAACTCATTTTTCTGGCCTACTTATTAAGCTGTATAGGACGGTTAAAATTTTTCCCTTCTCCGTGCTCATCTCTTCCCCACATCAATCAGATTCTGCAGGCTGAGGCGCATGCAATACCTTGGTCAACTTCAACTGGATTTCACAGGGGTGTAAGGGTCTATTTGTACAGATGCGATTGCAGGATTGGGTCCTAAGTCTGCAAAGGTATTCACGCACTTACTGACCCCTATGCCTGGACAGCATCCCATGGGATTTCACCCCTTTGCAAGAGGTGCCCAACCACAGATTAAAATGAAGACTTAACTTCACCTGGGAGATCATCAAACCACCTGGCCTCAATGCCTGAGTAAGACTTAGTGAGAGGTGACCAGCCAAAAGGAGGAGAATTCTTGGCAGGCTTCTGAGCAATGCCTTTTATTTAACATGGCTCAGCTTTCAAGCAGGAACCCAGGAAGGAAAGAAACAAATTACTGGTGTCAGATGGGTAGAGAGTCCTTGGGTGCCTCTAGCAGAAGGGACTGCTTTTGCTAGTGCACAGCCCACAGCCCATATAGTGGAGCTGGCTTAGGCTCTGTTTCCACCACGCAGTGGCCTCTCCCAGAAGATGCTGATCTAACAAGGCAGTCACTGGCATGCAGTGGTGCTGCAGCAGAGTCTGGTCCAAACATCAGCTTTGCATGAAACTAGCACATGCCAGGGGAGGAGAGACCTGAGACACAGGAGGACTTCAAACTAGATGTGCATCCAGAGGTGGAATTCCTGCAAAAAGTCACGGTTGGGGAAGTAAGAAACAATATAGCTGCGTTTGGACTGACAAGTGTGGTGACCAAGAATGGAGGATTTGATGGCCCAGTAGGTTCATAGATGAAGGTAAATTACCTTTAGCCAGCAGCCCACAGCATACCCTACAGTCCCCACCCATATCCATTGCTCTGCTATGCTAATGGTGGCTCAACCCTTTTGGAGGCTGGTCACACACCTCAAGTGAAGAGCTGGCTTCAGCCAGTCTACTCAGCTTGTGAGGGACCTTCCATAGCTAGAATGTATGGCTGGAGTCAGGTCCCTGCCATTTGGAGTATGGCACTGGATGTAGCAAAACTTGGTTATACTTTACTATCATTATGCTGAGGCAAGGTGAGGAGCTGCCATGGCCAAGATGAAGACTGCTACCATAACCCAAGGCTCTGCAGCCTTTTCCCAGAACTGTTCAGAAAATGTCTCACCGTAGCTATCTCTAGAGTATGAAAATAGGTTGGGCTGTCTTTAGGAACATGTTGGCTAATAGTAGTAGATAGATTTAACACTTCTAAAAACCATCTATCTGTTCATGATTGACCCTAGACTTCTTGTTGGGTTGATAATAACCAGCTAAGAAGTTTTTAAAAAGGTACAGAACCCATAAATGCTACTGTTTAAAATCTGTTGGCTATCTTTTTAAAACATTTATCTCCTTGGCTAGACAAGGCCTGCGTAGCAAAGGCAGTAAGACTTGGGTTGTGGAGTACCTGCTATAGTTACATAGGGGAGCAGTTTGAGGGCAGGGTTTACTCATCCATCATGAATGCTGTAGTACAGAATTCTGTGTATGAAAATGATGCATTTTAGCACTCTAGGCTGCATTTTTAATGTATTTTTTTCTGGTTTTGAAGTTTATATAGAACTACAGAAGACAAACTGATCTGTGAGCAGTTGGCTGGTCCCATGGTGCTAGCTGTAGCTTCTGAGAGAAACAGAACAGATGTGATAAGTGAAAAGCAAAAATACTTTCCACAGAAGACAGGACAACACAATGTACTAACATAGCTTAAAAAAGAAAAAACCCTACTGTATAACTTTCCTGTAACAGTGTTACCCATTAGTGAGAGGGAGGTGAGGAACCTATGAAACAAACAGATATTTGGGGAAGTGTGTCAATTTACTACTGCACCATGTCTGAAGCATCATAGTCCTGTAATTCCATTTTCAATGTCATTAGAGCTGGACTTGCATTGTCATGAACCTCAGTGCCAGATGCCAAACTTCAGGGTATGTCTACATGAGAAAGTTACAGCAGTTTAAGATTTTAAAAACTGTTAAACAGGTGCAAAAAATTTGTGAAGTCAACTAAATCACCTTAATAAAAAGAAATCACACCTTAAGTTGAACCCATGCTATTGTGTTTACAAGACCTAAACAAATAATTAACTGAAGTTTGTGTTCGAGCAGTTGTTCAACTGCTCATTTTAAAAATCAAACTTACACTTTGGAAGACTTCTTTATAGAGCACACAATTGAATCATGTGCCATTAAGTTACAGAAAACTAGATTTCCCCTCGGAGGCACAAGACCAAAGCATCCTCTTCAACTTTCCCCAGTGCAAGGTTGCTTAAAGTATTGCATTGTCTCACCGCATTATAGTTTCCTAAACTTCTCAATTGTCAGTGCAGAAGCACTAGCTGTTCAATGTCAGTCACATTTAGTGTTCATGGACTTTGGTATTTAACTGTTGTAGTGCCTTGCCTTTTGCTTTCAAGAAAGACAGTTGTTGAAATGCACTGAATTTTTTTGAGAAACACAGCCCCGCCCCAAGCAGCCTGGGATATTGCACATCCGTCAGTGTCAAAGTTTCTCTAGCTGCCTCAATTTTTATACAGACAACTGGGTGTTGAAAAGTGGAGAATGTTAAGCATCTATTTGTCATTTAATCATGAATCTTATTTAATTTGTGGTATGTTTTAAGCAGGGATGACCATTTACTCTGAAAGAGTTAAAAACTGATTTTCAACTGAAGGCCAGAAAGGGGAAAAAAAAAAATTATTGCATAGGCTTATATAAAGCCTATGCAATGAGCCTAGCTGCACAAGCCTGTGGAATAGTCAGTCAACTGTGGCTGAAAGTTCTAAAGCTAAGAACTGTATTTAAGATTCTCTAACAATCTCTAAAAGAGGAGCTAAAGCTTGACTATATCAGTGGATGTGCTGGTAGAGAGTTGTTTATCCTTCATATATCTGCTATTAAGTCTTCGGCCTGGTCCACATGGCAGGGGGGGAGGGGGGAAGGGGGGAAAAGGAGAGAGAGAGAAAAAAAATCGACTTAAGATACGTCGACTTCAGCTAAGCTATTCTAGTAGCTGAAACTGCGTATCTTAGTTAGACTTCCCTCACGTCCTCATGGTGTGGGGTCGATCTATTTTTAGCAGCTTCCTCTAGTTTGCATTAAAATCTTTTACTAGTCAGTGACATTAAAATCAGACTTAATCCATTAGAGAAGTGGACTAGCCACCTGTGCTGACAGTTGCATAAGTATTTCAGCTCTCATTTGTATTACCATAAAAACCTAGAAGAGCATGTTTACTGTACACTATGCAATGCTAAACTTAGCCTTGCAAAACTGTCTTGAAAGCATGCCAGCTAAATCCACTGCACATTCTTTACTAGGTCTATTTGGCATAGAGCAACCACCAATACTTTAACATCCATTCATGACAGTTTTAAATTCATGTACACCAGAGAATAGCCAGTTATTTCAATACTTTATTTTAAAACAGTTAGGTCACAACACTAAGCTCAGCCCATTCTGCCAATATACAAGCTACAAATGCTTGTCTGACAGTCAAGGGTTAATCTTTAGTAGCATACTTGAAAGTGAGTAAAAATCCATATAAAATATTCAAATAGTTTCCATAGGAACACAGATAATGTGACCCCCATCTCCTAGTCATCCATTTTGTTGCATTTATGCTGACCCTAGACTTAAACAAAAAACATTTAAAAATTCTAGCAAGACTTAAGTTAATGGTCCCCAAAATGCCCTAGAGATTCAATTAATAAACTTGCAATTAAACAATATCTATACATTAATACTAGTTGAAGCACAAGTTGCCGGATGATGTTCAATTCCACTTTCCCAGGCACAAGACAGTGGCAAAGTACTGACATCCTGCTCCTCTTCTTCAGCTAGGAAACCTTGCTCCTTAATCTGTTGCATTAGTTGCCTAAATAAGAGGAAAAAAATAAGTCAGAAAACAGTCTATATATTTTACCCTGATTTAATGGAGTCCAGCATCAAAAAGGATCTTGTTGGGCAGGTCAAATTATGATCTAACTTCATCCCCAGATCTACTGATAACAGGTTTGCTCAGAAGTAGAATGTGAATCATGAAGTAACAGCTTTAAATTAGATTTGCATTCAGCATCACTGAATAATTAGAATGACTTGTTTGGGCACATTCAATTACTCAGTCTCCCCTCCACACCCCTAGTTATACCCCCATCCACCCAGTTTTGCTGGCAGCAAAAGCCCTAATGTAGATGCAGTTATTTTGGGTGGCATGTGATTTTTCCACTCCTACTTGACACCAGCAGAATTTAAGTGCAGACCAGGCCAGAGGAATGTTAAACTTCGTTACAACAAACTGAGCATTTCACTTAGGTGTTCCCTCACTACCCAAGGTTCTTGAAGATGTCAGAGTCTACATTAGTTCACACTTCTTTCAAAATACAACGTTTCCAAATATGAATGCAGAAAGCTAGACACTTAAAATGAAATCTTGCAATTTAAATGGTGTTAAAGGGGCTAAATGCATACCAGCAGGCTACACGTTGGGACACCACTAATTTAAGTTGGACCAGGTCTACACAGACTTCTGGCAGCATAGCTGTGTAACATGAGGGGTGTGAAGAGGTACAATCCCTGACTGACCCAGCTATGCTGGCAGAATTGTGCTTTTACTGTGTAGCTAGTTTCACTCATGAGGTGGTTTTGCAGTACTGGTTTAAAAAAATAAACTAAATAAAAAAAATAAGGGGGGGGGTAACTGCCAGTATAGCTACATCCACACTAGAGAGCTTAAGCACCCCAGCATAGAAATAGTCACTCTGGCAAATGGAAAAATTCTCTTCCTGTCAGATGACCACAATAGTAATTCAATATATTATCTGTAAAGCAACCCAAGTGACTGACACATTTTTAAGCCTACTGTTCACCTGATAAGTTTCTCAGCCAAATTTGTGGTTTTACAAAAAGACCTCCCCCACCCCCATTTTAAAATTAACACCTTAGCTGCTATGTGAAAGACCCATGCAAAGGGATGACCTACTACACAGGGAAAACTATATTCTCTAGATACAGTGCTAACAAATGCAATGAGTTTCACTAAGCAATGTTATGTTATGGTGGAATTTTCAGAAGCATTTAACGAGGCAGTGTGTCCAAATCCCATTGAAAACAAATGGGAGCTGATATTTATTTCCTCTGGTCCCCTTAAAAAAACCCCCACAAACTCAGCAATGTAGTTTTAGGCTATTATAATTAGAGAGCATCCCTTCAAGTCCTGCTAGCTATAGAAGACAATTCTACGTGAAATAACATTTGTCAGTTCATAATAAATGGACCTTTGGATAAATAGTCAACAAGGAGTTATTCACTTGAAACAAAACTATCAAGAGCTCTTGGCAGACCTAGTAAAGGTCTCCCATCTAAAGCAGAAGTGCGACAAGCTACTAACCATGCTGGCCTTGACATCACATAATTTATTGCTGGCCGCTGGAATCCATTGAAAGTGGAAGCAGCTGCAACTGTGTAGGCACCCATATTTTCAAATAGCATCCAATCACCAACTTGCAGCTCTGGCATATCAAAGCGCTCAACAATACGATCCAGGCCATCACATGTTGGTCCCCAAATGCTACAGGAATAACAGCCCTCATCTGGTTTAGGTCTCTGAAGAGAGAAGCAAGTTACACATTACTTTTGACTACCACTTCTCTTACACAGGACTAAAGCAGGAGTTTTCCCAAACAAATAGCTGCCATGATTGAGGTGATTAAAAGCATAGAACTCCAGCTCTAAAGTGTGCAAGAAAAACAGCAGCTGGCAGGGCCTCCTACATAAGTGATCTTCAACTTTGGAATCTGCTCCACTGAATGGCCCAGAGCTCACATTTGCCAACCCAGGCATTTGTCAGGAGTGGTGGCAGGATGGTAAAGATGGTGGTGGTGGAATATGAAGGCATTATGCTTGAGTTTATTTGCACAGTGGAATGAGCAGTCTATGTTGATTTAGCATCTGGAGCAGAGGTGGGCAAACTATGGCCTGCAGGCCACATCTGGCCTGCGGGACTATCCTGCCTGGCCCTTGAGCTCCCCGGGAGGGGAGGCTAGCTCCTGGCCCCTCCCCTGCTGTCCCCCATCCGCCTCAGCTCGCTGTGTCGTCAGCGCTCCTGTGAGCTCCTGCCAGGCAGCGCAGCTGCGAGAGCCGCCGGCCTGCCCCGGTGCTCTAGACTGCACAGTGGCATGGCTGGCTCTGGCCGGGCAGTGCAGAGCGCTGGGACTGGCAGCTGAGCTGCATGGTAAAGGTGCAGGGAGGTTGGCTAAGGGGCAGAGGTCCTGGGTGGCAATCAGGGGACAGGGAGCAGGTGGATAGGTGTGGGAGTCCCAGGGGGCCTGTCAGGGGACAGGCGGTTAGATAGAGGGTGGTGGATAGGGGGCAGGAGCCAGGTTGTTTGGGGAGGCACAGCCTTCCTTATCTGGCCCTCCATACAGTTTTTGAACCCCAATGTGGCCCTCAGGAGAAGAAGGGGAAAAAAAAAAAAAAAAAAAAAAAAATCTGCCCACCCCTGATCTGGAGGTATACTGTACCTTTTGCAAGACTGGCTTAACATGTGCATGATCATATAGGATGCAATTGAATGATCCATACACTCCATCATTCACATAGTACATAAGAGTTTTGCCATTAATATCATCCTCATCTAAAAGGAGATGAAAATATGAAAATAAGAACCTTTGGAAAGTGAGTTTTCTATCTGGTTGCAAATGAGATTAGGAGATCTAGTTTTACATACCATCAGAACCTGACTGCTCCTTTAATACAACTTTTTTTGCAATTATGTTAACGGCCAGTGTGAAAGCTGATGCAACATAGTATCTGCCAGGCTCTGCAATAATTCTTATTCCAGAATCACAAGGAAAGTATTTGTCCAATGCTGGATTGATTACACTTGTGATCTAATCAAGAGACATGTAAGGTTGTTAGTGACTGTACAAAGTACCAAACTAAAAAAGGTTATTAAACTGGCTATTGCCAGAGCCAAAAGGATAAGAATCTAAAACAGCCCAGTCATAAAGCGCTAAAATCAGTACACGGCATTAGCTATTTGCATGGTCTAAAAGCTTTAGTGTCTCCCCATGTTATTTTATTCCATGTTTAAGCTTTTACTGGTATGAAATTAGTACCTTGCTGTCTGCAAAAACAGTTATTTCAACATGTAGTTAAAGGCATAAAATAAAAAAAAAAAAACTTATAAAAATGTCTCAGAAATTAAGAGATTTAAACTAAAGGAGAATCACTCTGGATGGCTTCCCACAAGTCAGTTTGAGCAATTGACCTTTCTGGAAGTTGAATTTTCACAGAATCAGAGTTGTTTTGTTTCTAGATCAGATGTACACTTTCCTAGTCACAAATTCCTCTTATTTTTAGTAGACTAAACAAATTAAAAGAAAAAAAAAAGAAAAAAGAAAGGGTCTAGAAAATTATTCCTCTCTCTAGTTATTTCTGGAAGCTTCACAGATTTGACTATTTGTGTATGTATTAACAGACGTAGAAATATGAACTCATTTCTAAATCAGGATTTAGACTTCAGTGTACTGAATCTGATCTTACTGAACAGCACCCTTCCGGTATTGTTTAGCTGGTTCTACACTAGGGCCAGCATTAAGAATCATACAGGGCAAGGCAGCAATTTCTTCATATTAGAAATTGAAAACAAGACTCATGTTTTCTTGCAGAAGAGTCAATGTTAGATTTCCCACAGCAACTGTTTCCTTAGTCACAACAGCATCTCAATTGATAAAATAAGGCTATGTCACTAAAACAGAGGCCCCAATTTTTACTCCAGAACAGCCTTAAGACATCAACTTTGGGTCTAGCACCTGTGTAATCATTACCATGCTACTGTGGGAAAGGAATGCAACTAAGGTGATCTCCATGAGCCCTGTGGGAATAATGAGAAAGGGAGGAGCTCTCTGAACCACTGGGGGATAGATGGGGAGGATGAAATGGTGTAAAACGGACAATAATTCAGTTAAGTAATTGTTTGTCCTGAGAAAATATTTGAATGTGTCCTTCCTCAATGGCCATGGAGGGGCAGAATTAATGGCCTGTTGCAAATGGCCCCCATTTGCGGTGATGTGATATGATATATATGTGTTTGCTAGGAATGTACACAACACTTGGGGACACAATTCCACCAGCATCTGGCACACTTACACGCATCTACACTGCCATCAGGACTATGGTGCACATATGGATCTATGGAACGCACTGCTGTGCACAAGCAAACCAGTGCTTACTACCCAATTCCATGCAAAATGGTTGAGCTTGTTTGGACAATACCCCATTTTTCTGTAAATATCCAGTGGACTCATGATATGGACAAAAGCATGTGAAGACTGCTGGAGCAGCTCACTGCAACTGGACACCACATAAAATATATTCTCCAAAATGGTGTTAAAATTTTGACCCATCAAAGGAGGAGAAGCAGTTTTTTGGGTGGTGGCCAGGATGTTGGACTATACTACAGTGGTCAGGACTCTCAGTGTTGCTGTGGGTTATCACAGTGGCTGGTGTATTGTTAATTATACTTGTGTTACGTTGTATATGGAAAACAGTCAAGAGGGGCACAACCCTCTAAAGAACGGCCACTAATTCGAACCTATAAGTAATGTAGTAAGCCCCCCCCACCACCAGTGTACTAGACAACCTGGACCCAACCTTCTCAGGCCCACTATACTGGGAAGGCTGGAACACTAATTGGAATAAACATAGTATGCCTGTACAAGAGAAGGTGTAGGGCATTGTACTACACAAGGGGCAGTGGGACAGATGGAGCATTCACACATTGATGCTTGGCCCTATCAGGAAATGTGTCGCCATATGTCTTATGCTTTTCTAGGGATACCTGGGCAGGAGGATTCCAAAAGAAAAAGGAAGGGGTGGAGTGTTAGAATATAGATACAAGCAGGCCTGAATAAAGGCCTATACTTTAAGATCTGAGATGCATTTTTAGTCACTTAGCTGGTTAGAGGTATAAAAACAAAGAATCAAAATCACTGTCTGCCTGTGTATGGGCCTTCTCTCGCTAGGCTCGCCTAAGAGCAAGGCCTCCAACTAAGGCCTTTGGCTAAACAGCACGAGCAGCCATAAGCTAGGAAACCTATGGTCACAGCCTCACATTCCAAACCAGTCACACTGAAATAAGGTGGTATTGGGCTGTTATGAAGACAATCCTGTCCTGATCGTTCCCATCACTACCAGATAAAGAAACAGATCTTAAGATGGTTAAAGAACACTTTGTTTGATTTCTTGCCAGATAGGATGCTATCACTTATCAATGGTTGTGGAACCCCCATTTCTGTATTGTTTTATCTTTACGGACCCCCTCTTTTCTATTGTTAATTTATCTGGTTCTCTAATTGTTTTGTCTACTGTACAATTAATTTTGCTAGGTGTAAGTTAATTAGGGTAGTGGGATATAATTGGTTAGAAAATTATGTTACAATGTGTTAGGACTGGTTAGTTAAATTTCAGTAAAACAACTGGTTATGGTATAGCTGAGATTATTACTATATAAACTGGGGTCAAATAGGAAGTGGAAGGGAAATTGGAATCATGTTTGCTAAGGAGGGAGAACGGGAACAGGGAACAACAGGGTAAACGCTCTCCGGCGTCAGAGCTGGGAAGAGAACACTGGGGAAAAAGACTAATCGGCATAGAGATAAGCCCAACTGGTGTGAAGGGCTTTGGAATATGCTTGCTTGGAAACTAATCCCAAACAAACATTGCATTGTGTGCACTTTGGACTTCTGGTCTTTTGCTGTCTGTGTCAAGAACCAGGGAAGTGGGAGGAGGAAGGGAAAGCCCTCTAACACAAGCCTTTGCCATGTTAGCATTTACTTGGTCTGTTAACTAACGTCATATGTATTTAAAGGGCTAAGGCCATCAGCTACTTGATTCTGCAATTAACAGGAGAAATTATGACTTCAGTTCAGAATCAAAAACAGATTCCACTAGTCTTAATACAAATCAAAGGGAACCAAGATACCAGGTAAATAAATGTCTGCCCAAGTTCACTCTATCAAAATATCTTCACAACCTGATAAACCAAGTATTAATTAGAAATCATCATACCTCTTCAAATTTAAGCTTGACATCTTCGGAACCAGGGAAGCCACCACCAATATCAAGCAGATGCATACTGAAACCAAGCTCTGTCTGCAGTGTTAAAATGGGACAGTCAAGCAAAGAAGTGATTCTTGAATAGTCTAACATAGGTCAAAACCAACTCAGTTTGAAGATTAACCCCCTCCCCCCTGAAAAAAATCCATTTTACTGATACTTCTGACAAAGAAAACTGACTAGTAAATTTTTAACTTGCTAGTTCTCCTGCACTAGTGCTTTGTAAGAACAGGGAATGTTTAAGATTCTATATTGGTTTTGGTAAAGTTGTTTTTTTTTTTTTAAATTGGTCGTAAGATTTAGTAAGTCTTTTTTCCCCCCCCACAAAACTTTAATATTGGGTCAGCTATCAAAGGATTACCAAGATTCAAAAAGTAACTGACCATATGACACTGAATACTAACTGTACAGGAAAGGTTATAAAGCTTCTTATTTTAAGTTTTTGGTTCCAAAGTTGTACATTACTTTGTTCGAGTGGCATTTCATTCTGACAAGTCAGTACCATAAAATAGTGGTCCAGAAGCAATGCTCTTAGGCAAGTAAATTCATACTTACTCCCATATCGAAGACACAACGGGCATCAGAAATAGCTTGAACAAACGTCTCTGGGTCAGTACAGCCACTTCCAACATGGAAACTGGAAAACAGTTGCAAATCTCAGTTGCCTTTTGGAAGATTTAAGTAACTATTTAGACAAAAGTAATATGTAGTAGCAGATTAAGGTGTCAGTTCTTGTGAGTGGGCAAGTCATTTACATATTTATGTAGACTTTGATTATAATGCATATTTCTAGACGGATGTTTTGACAGTTTGTATATACAGATCAAAGTTATTACTAACCTGACTCCAATAATGTCAAGGTCAAGTTCTTTTGCCCGCTCCAGAAGAAGTCTGCTAGTTTTGAGGGTAGCTCCAAATTTAACACTCAGGCGACAAACTGCTTTGGAGTCATCAGTTGCGATGCGCAAGACTAGCCTAGAAACAGTGTCCAATTTAGTGTCAACCCTCTAGATTTTCTAGAGCAGCAGTCAATCTGGTTGAAATAGGTTTCAGGTCAGGAGAATGGGGTTTGTAACTTAGAGAAGGGGTTCTCAAACTTCATTGCACCATAACCCCCCCTCTAACAACAAAACTCTAGTCATGAGGGAAGCTGAAGCCTGAGCCTGCCCAAGTCCCTCTGCCCCAGGTGGGGGAACAAAGGCAAAGCCTGAGCCTCATACCTCAAGCTGGGAAGGAGGGGTAGGAAGGGTGGCAAAGCCAAAGCCCCAGGGCTTCAGCTCCAAGCAGGGGGCCTGTAACCTGCACCCCACCACCCAGGGCTAAAACTCTAACGGCTTTGATCCCAAGCAGAGGGGCTCGGGCTTTGGCTCCAGGCCCAGCAAGTCTAACACCAGCTCTGGCAACCCCATTAAAAACAGGGTTGCAACCCATTTTGGGGTAACAACCCACAGTGAGAACCGCTGAGAGACTTATAGCAAGTCAAATTTAAAACATTTTACAGCAAAGTTGGCTTAACAAAGGTGGACCTAATTTAACATGCAAGCAAGTTTGTATTGTCCTTGGTTCTTTGTAAGCCAGTAGGATACAAAACTGTACTTGACAGACATGTGTATCTGGACAGAAAAATGTCTGCCTTCTTTTCCAGTTGTGTTAGTGTTAAAAGCTTAGAAATCAAGCTGAACGTGTGTGTTACCCAGGCACACAGCTAATACAGGGTAGGGGACTTTAAACATGTTAAGCCCATTAAGATGCACAAAACCAAAAACCCCTTACTTTGCCTTTGGATGAGCTCTTGCAACTTTCATTAGCTCTACTTCACTATCAAAAGTCATCATCTGCACACCACTGTTGGCAGCAT
Organism: Trachemys scripta elegans; assembly: GCF_013100865.1. Lineage (NCBI taxonomy): Eukaryota > Metazoa > Chordata > Testudines > Emydidae > Trachemys > Trachemys scripta. The sequence continues at coordinate 174,272,368 of NC_048300.1, forward strand.
GTTTAATTTGAGAGATTTGTTTGCAAGGATTTGCATATATTATTCGCTCTGGAGGTACACCAATGTTCTGTACCAACTGGATTTCAGTCTGGAAAAAGAAGAAACAGATTACACACTACTAGCTAGAAACAAACAAATGGATGATCTCATCCAGAAAGTGTGTGAAGATGCAGCATTGACAATCAAGAAACACTCCTCGTTGTTTCAGCTTTGTTTGATTGTATGTAACATCCATATATGAAGTTACCATCAAAAACTGAAGATCTTACCTTACTAGCACAATCAAACCCTGCACCAAGGGCAGCAAGTGTCTTCACTATAGCTTTACTGTCATTACATTTGACGGCATAGAAGGGTGTTACTCGAGGGAGTGCTTTGTACCATCGGAAATGCTTCTTTAGGACATCCCCAAGGTCAGCAACATAGAAAGCATCTTTATCATCCTAAAAGAAAAAACCACACAGGTCATCTTCAGTTATGCCCCCTAGCTCAGTGTTCTGCAGAGTTACAGTATAGGATTTTTTGAACAGAAAGTAAAACTTAGAAATATGTATGGTACAGAGTACAGTTAACATATAAAATTGTTTTTTAAGAAAATGCACTCATCTTTTGCTAGCATACTTACAGAGGAAGAAACTTCATTTATTTTTTGGTCTAGAATATCCTTGGCAGTAAAGCCTTCATCAAGGAAGGTGAAGTCAAACTCCTCATTGCTGAAGCTGTTCATTGTTTCTAAGAGTGTAAGTGCAACAAACTGTGGATATCGAAAGAAGTATGTTAGTTCATTCAAATAAGCAAAGACACACACACACACACACACAAAATGATAGTCAGGATCCACAAACTTACATGGACAACTAAGAAATATCAGCTTTGTTCAAATTCTTTCAACTGTGCGCCTAAAGACGTGCTTCAGAAAAGCAAAGTCTTGATAGATCAAGGCAAGTTTTCTGTCCTCTGCAGTTGTATGATGTTGCATTGAAACTGTTCAAAGAAAAAAAAGAATGTAAAAAAAAACCTAACTTCCCTATCAAATTTATTGAAATTGTCATTTTTCTACTTTAGAAACAGGAATACATTGAGTACACACTAAGTAGAGCAAGTTATATAAAAACGTCATAAGTATTTTTAAACATGCCTGTTTACTACCATTCATCATTTCATCTCTCTAGTCACTCTACAGGTAGTTAGATATGCAACAAACATTTGGCCAAGTTATGACTCTGAAAATTGCTATCTGTACATACTCTGAGGTCGGCAGCTAAATTCTCTAAACATTGTTTTTACAGAACATGTTCCAGACCAGGGAGTGAATAGGCCTTTCCCTGCAATTGCTCCACATGGCTGCCAAGTTGGTGTGACAATAAAGGAGGACAGGAGATGGTTTCTCCTGTTCAGCCAATGCTTTCCCCACAGGCACACAGGCAACTGAAGAGAAAGTAGCCTCACTCAAATGCCAGGAGACAAGGGCTGAAACCACTAGAGAACACTTCCTTCCAGAATCTGGAACTGAACTTAGAAGTCCCAAGTCTCGGTTTTCCTCAGCTGTCTAACAAATAGCTGTGAAACTCATTAGTCAAGTATATGTATTTCATGCATTTCTACAGGCTGGTCCAAATGGAGGATGGCAACCAATTATTTTATTAACTCAAGTGGTAGACATCTGTGCTGTGAATCTAAAGACCCCCAACCTTGGTAATGATTTTGGCAGAGCTTGATATGCTTCCACATGACCTTTAAAAAAGGTAAAAAAAACCCCCACACACCTCTTAGGAAAATACATAAAACACTGCAAGTTGAAAGGGTTATGGCTGCAAAATTTAGTACTCAGGAAATGCCCTAGTGCTGTATACATTCATAGATTATAGGACTGGAAGGGACCTCGAGAGGTCATCGAGTCCAGTCCCCTGCCCGCATGGCAGGACCAAATACTGTCTAGACCATCCCTGATAGACATTTATCTAACCTACTCATTGGGGGTCTTTAATTACCATTAGCCTCTCACCTCTCCCAGAACCTTCCTTCATTCAATGGACAAGAAATAAATTGGGGTTGGATAGTCAACAAGGCTATTGTCTGTAAGACTGCTGCCTCATCTGAGAAGTTTGGAAGGTCTTTAACAAATGAGGCAGGGGACTTTTGGAAGAATAAGGCAGCTGAATGCAACCCTGGAGAATTGGCAGATTCTCTCCCTGTCTCTGCCACAGAGTTCCTATGCAAGTCACTTAATTGACCATCTGTAAAAAGTTTAGTTTATGTACTCATTTTCTGGGTGCCCAGTTTGAGACAAATGGAAACCTGATTTTTAATCATGTGCAACTGACATCTATGTTCAAATCACAGCTCCCTTTAATTGCTATAAAATGCTAAATAGTCACATTTAGTGAGTCCTGTTTGCCATATGCACTGAAAGAAGCAAGGAAGCTATGGAAAAAAATTGTGCATCATGTAATTAAAACTGTATCCTAATACACAAGGGGGCTGAATTTAGATTGCACGGGCAACCTTAACTCTGGTATTTCCTAACTTTCGCATCTTGACTTTGCAACCTTAATGTTCTTTCAACCATTACTATGACGAAATGAGAGCTATAATTTCATGTTATCACCGAACTGTTCGACCGGTAGTTTCAGCGCATGCTTGAGTTAACACACAGGAAGTCTGCAGCATCACTTTAGCGTCTATTTCTGCATGCGGCTCCTTACAGATTAAGTCTTCTAAATGAACACACGGCCTGCATCCCCCAAGGAGTACTGACATAGGTGCCTAGTTCACAAAGAGAAAGTTCACATCCAGCACTATAAACCTAGAAGTTCAAGTTAATGTTTAATTCCTTCGCTCCAAAGTACTACGACCAACAGCTACACGGAGCTCCCCCGGCCCAAGGAAAGCCCCCCTCATTAACAGCGTCGCATGTTTTTCCAAAATGCAGAGGATTTCAGGCATTCACTTGCGGGCCAATTTAAAGGAGCCAAAATAAACTGAAAGGAAAACTTTCAAGTCCCCGTCCACGTAAGCGATTCCGGGCAGTCTACGTGCCCGCTGGTTTGGAGGGAATCGCTACTACAACCACCGGGGCGATTTTGTACCATTTCAACCGCGCGATCCCGTTGCGGTGGCCGGGCCGTGCCCGCCGCAGCCGAGATCCGGGGCCAAGCCCGCGGCGCAGGAGGAGGCCGCGTCCGCAAGGCCATGGCGGACCAGACCGGCTCTCACCAGGGACCGCGCAGCCCCTTGTCCCGGCGCGGCTGGCGGCTCCGCGGCCCCTCACCGCCCCGCGCGGGACGCCCCTTTTCTGCGCCTCCGGCTGGGTCATCGCCGCTGCGCAGCGCGGCCCCCAGCCCGTCCCTGCGCCGGGGCTGGAGAGACACGTGGCCCCAGCGGCCGGCCGGCTGCCTACCCCGCTCGCCCGGCCCCTCACCTCAGTCAGCGCCCGCCATGGTTCAGCGCCTCGCCCGGCAGCCGGTCGGCCCCCTAGTCCCGTGCCTCCTCCTCAGAGACGGGCCCCGCTGAGCTCGGTGGCTGCTGGAGCCGGAGTGGACACGCCGCCCGAGGAGGAGCCGGGCTGGAGGAGCCGCCACAGGCGCTGCCGGCCGGCTTTAGAGCACTGACTGACAAAAGCCGTAGCGCCAGCAGAGCTCGTATTTATAGACCAGACGGCGTCGCTATGACAACGCACCAGCTCAAACCAGCCCCGATCGGCTGGGACCGGGCAGGAGCCGCCGCCGCCGGCCGCTATTGTGACGTTAGAGTTTTCGAACACGCGCACGGGGTGTGCCACGCCTTCTCCTCCCTCCCCTCAGGGGCCGCGTTCTAAGGCCTTGGGTCCAGACCAGTCAGGCAACCTTTCGCTGGCTCCTCCTCCCCCTCCTCTCTTCCCTGCTGGTGCTTCCATCCTCCCGGTTCTTCTCTGCTGTTCCCCTTCCTTTGCACCCACTCCTGCTACCCCTGCCTTTGCTATTGCCCTCTCTGCTGCAATCCCTCCACCTGCTCCCTCTTTCCGTCCTGCTCCTTTTCCGGGATGGGTTTCATAACAGAGCTGGCGTGTTGAGACAGCTCCCAATCCCCCCTTCCTGGCACTGGGATTTCCATTGAAGTTCACATCGGTTTGCAGTGGTCATTGACTGGGAACCCCTTAAAAATCAACTTAGATTCAAATCTCAGCGGGGCAGTTTAGATTCGAATGCAGTGAGGGTCAGATCACCTTTTTCCCTTTCTAGAGTAAATAAATTGAGGACCATGTGTTGTCTTTCACTTGAGACCTTAAAGACAGGTTCCGGTTAAAACTTTCAAAAGCATCTGTGTGATCTATGCCCAGATCCTCATTGGATTTAGGTTTCTAGCTCCCATTGATTTCAGTGGGAGTTAAGCATCTTTGAGGATCTGGGGGCTTAGGAGCCTAAGTCCCATTTCAAAGGGGATTTAAGCACTTCACAGACTTAGGCTCCTGAGTGAAAATTTTACTTCCTGTCTCTGAGTAATCATCAAAGAGACTTATACAGGGGAAGGGGTGTGTCCTGCTTTCCTGTGCCAAAATGTCCCTTCCCCTACTGTTAGTGTGTTGTACACTCATTTGTTGCTACTTTTCACCCCAGTAGCGGTTGTAATTTCACAATACTATATGCAATCCTTTAGGCTGAAAAATGCAGTAGACGTGTGATGCAATTATTATTGTCAATAAGCTGCTGTATTGCAAGTTAACAATGTTATTGAAGCAACAATTTTAGGTTTAGTGAAAATAAATATTTTGCTGCTACTTAATTTTCCCTCTAAAGTGTATGATTTGAACCGGGTAATTTGGTTATTTAATCTTATGACGCTTAGACCCGTTGGTGATATATTTCACACGTAAGGCATTGCACAACATTGTTTCTTTGGGTGTGTTTTTTTTAAATCAGATCATATTTTATGCCAGGAGTCTGCATAGTGGGACTATGCATATGTTAAGCACATGTGTCTTTGTAGAATCAGGGCCTAAATCTTTAACTGAAGTGTGCAGTACATGGAAGAAAATGACTTCCTGCACTCCAGCCAAATTCAGTTCTGGTGTAAGCAGACCCTTCACCAACCCTGTTAACACTATATCTGAACTTGACCCAATATAAATTTAAAAAGTAGGGGAGTTAGGTATATGTTGCTTAAAAATGTATATAGTACTAAAAATGTAGTTTGGGGGAGGTTTAAGGCTAAGCCAAATATTGTCTTGACTTCGTTGAGAGTTGCTCATCCTATCTCAGGATTTAGCTCACCTGTTGTGAAACTAAATTTAACAGAGACAGTTTTCCCCCACTGATAGTTGCAAAACAAAAGAAAATTTAAACTATCTAACTGATCTGTTTCACAGTTTTCTGTTGTATTACATAAGGGGATTGTAATGATAAAGTCAGCATGATCTAACATAGGAGGAAATCAGTGGCAAAGTTCCATTGACTTTAATAGGAGCAGAGTCACTCACACACACAAACCGAAAATGAAGTGACACATCACGTTTTTGGCACAAACTGAAGAAAGGAAATTCAGAGTCAAAGCTGACACTCTGGGCCAAATTAATCTATAGTGTAATTCCACTGAAGTTGATGGAGTTACACTTGGGATGAACATCTCTTAAAGCTAACCTGTATATGCCTATATTTCAACATATGCTATGTATGTCAAAACTGTCATCTGTACACAGAGATGCCTGCCACAGCCATAACAAGGCAGAGGAAGGGAAATGGCTAGCAGCATCTAGAGGATGTTTTGAAAGACACTTCTTAGAACTTTGACAATTTTTTCCCCTTGTTGTCTTGACAGTGAAATCTGTTTCCTTAGTGGAGTTATTTTGTCTCCTGGTACACTGGCTGGTTATTGTAGGGCTGCTTGCATGGGATTGGATTACTGGCATTGATTTTTTGTGTGTGTTGGTGGTGGGCTTTTTGTTACTAGAAAAAAAAATGAACAATTAAGGGGGGGAAAGTCACATATACATATATTGTCACGAATAATGCTCCTTTTAGAAGTAACAATTTTTTCCTCCTGGAGTGACTGCCCTTGCTACCATTCAGAGCGGCACTATATTTACACTGGGACTTCTTTACCCTCTGCTCCTATTTTCAAAAAAGTCCTAGATTAAACATTTTTTTCAGATGAAATTAAAGGATCCAATCCTGCTTCCATAGTGTCAGTGGGAGTGTTGCCATTTTCTTTAGTGGATACAAGACTGATTCCAAAGTTAGTAACCACAGGGCAGATTTTTTTTTAAAAAGTCTCTGATTATTTCTAAGAAAAGCATGAAATCTACAAGTAATTGCTATCACAAAAAGACAAATCAGGGTGACCTGTGCTCAGGTGTTGAGCATTTTCCTAATTCCCAAAGGGGCTGTTCCTGTTTTCATTAAAGTCAGAGTTTTGCCACTGTCTTCAGGAGTAAAATATAGAAATGACAAGTAATGAGAACAAAGGAGAAGATACACTTGGCCCAGATTCACTCCTCCCTCTTAAGCAGGTTAGGATTCTTGCATGGGGTGCCACAAATTGTAAGGACAGCCCAGCAAGCCGCCAGTTAGGGGTACTGTTGAAGCAGTGGGCCTGACTCTCTGCTGCATTGTGCCTTGTAGGAGTGGTTACACCTGTGAAAAGTTGATGTAAAATGCTGCTCATTGGTGCAAGTGAGTGGGAAATGCTAACCAGGTAGCATTTTGCATCCAGTTTGCACAGGTGGAACTGACTTACACAAGATGCAAGGCAAGAGATACTCAGGCACAGTCAGGAAGAATAGTCTCTCATTGCTTGAGTGAGCCTCTTTGGAAGGCGGAAGGAGCTGCACCCAGCTCTCCTGAGGTCTTTTGAGAGTGATGCTGAAGAATAGGATCCCAGAGGATTCCCATTTACGGATTGTGTTATAGTGTGCACTCACCACCAGAGCGCCCAGTTGTGTCAGGGCACAGCATCGCAGGGACTCTTCCTCTCTAGCGCCCCCCTGTGTCCTGGTTCCACAATGGTCTGCCGCCTGCCAGGGAGGGCGTCTGTGCATCCCCTTGATGTCTGAACTTGCTGCTTTTCTCTTCCAGCAGAACACTTTCTTAGGGCAGGGTGTGAAAAGAGAGTGGGGCTTCCAGCAGGGGTCAGTGAATGCCTGGTACACCCTGTCACAGACTGAAATAAAGAAAAATAATTAGAAGAGCAGGTAGATAAGAAGAGAAGTTTGAGCAGCAGCCAATGAAAGGTCTGGGAATGCTACTGAGGTTGGTTAAAAAATAAACCAACTAAAGAAAAAAAATCTCCAAAAATGAATGTTTTGAAATTGTACGTGCGTGCACACGCATGCTTAACTTTAGGAAGGTTTCATAAATGATTAAATCCAGGAAGTAGTGGGGTGGGTGGGGGGGAATCAAGCCTGCATGAAACATCAACATTAATTTATTTTTGAAGTGCTCCTTTCCATATAGACATTTGGTACTGCACAAAAATTATATATATCAAAACATCATCAATCAGGGGATGTCTAACAGAACCTCCCGCTCCCTCCCCCCAAAAACGTGGGGTGAATAGTTGTAATGCTGAAAACATCTCTGGGGATTTTGTTTAATGTGTTAGAAGTCAGGAAGGATGGACTGAGATGGACGCCATGGGGGTGTCACTTTAGGGCTCACTACAGCAAAAGTACAATTGCTTGCTGACCTAATATGGCCCCTAAATGACAGGTGATGTCAGAAAACAAATACTCATCAGGCTGAGGCCAAAAGAGACGATCATGGATATAACTTGGGCCTACTCCTTTGAGCTTTAGAATGCAGCAGGACCCACCTCAAGTAATTTTTGATAAGCATCCAAACTTTTGAGGTCACTTCTATTTATTGTTGGCCTGTTGCATAACTGATGCCTCACCGGGCCCCTCAATCTGTTATTTTTCCAGCCGTTGTCTGCTGACCAGCAGCTGTGCTAATGTGTCTCAGAAGATTCTGCTATATTGCCTACAATGGGTGTGCCATTCAGAGCCTCTTGGGGCATATCAATGCTATGACAGATGAATAGGCCACATTTTAATAGGTTCATTAGATGATCTAAATGCAGAGAGAAACTGGGGATGACAAGCAATTGTAATTAGATGGAGGGAGACCATCTCTGGATGAGAGAGCAAAGGCAATGAATATTAAGTAGTAATTATACTGGATAGGAAGGCAGGAATATGTGAAGGGGCATGGGAATGCAATCATATTTGGCGAGGGAACTCAAGGGATACAAGGGAAAGAGGGCCAGATAACAGCAGTGGGTTGTAGTTACCTGAGGTGCTGGTTCACTCCTAAGCTCTCCTGATGCTGTATTGGCTGCTTTAGAATTGCATTCCAATATTTGACGTATTGCATTATTTCCTTCCAAAAAAACTTTTTTGCTGGGTGATTATCTCTTGACCCCCTTGAAAGTGTTTGGTTTTAAGGGAGAATTGGGGGGAAGGTTAGGTTTTGCTGGGGAAGTATTCAAGTATATAAATGAGAAGAGGGCCTGAACTGGTAAAATGTAGAAACACAAACTGTCATAAAATGCAATCTTTGCTTCTTACTTTGTCCTCCCACAGAAAAATGCCCTGGGTCTCAGTGCTGGCTGCCAACCTGAGATTACCAGTCATGCTCAACAGTCAACAACAAAGGAAGCTTGCCAATTCTTTTTTTCCTCCAGTGGACAAGCTGTCAAAAGACTTAAAAAAGTGTTCTGAAGATAACAAGAACTTGTAATATGCTGCTTACGATAGAAACAGAAGCATTGGCAAACTTGGTGACAGTCCAAAACCTGAGTCTGAAGAGCAGACCCAACGTCATATGGGATCCCATGGGGATATTGACACGGAGCCTTCCCAACTTCCATAAGGCCTTAGAGACTACATTAGATTTAATAGTTACATGGTCCACTGTTGTCTGGCAGAAGAGGAAGTTTATGCTGTTGTGGCAGAAGAATGTATTTCATATGCTACCATACATTCTTATCATGTTCCCCTTCCTCTACCCCGTCTCTTCCTTTTGCTATCTTCTGGTTGTGTTTTGACTAATCTTAGAGTGTAAGATCTTTGGGGCAAGGATCTTGCCTTGTTTTGTAAGGCACCAAGCATACTTTTAGGCTTTGTATAGACCAGTGGTTCCCAAACTTGTTCCGCTGCTTGTGCAGGGAAAGCCCCTGGCAGGCCGGGCCGCTTTGGTTACCTGCCACGTCCGCAGGTTTGGCCGATCGCGGTCCCAGTGGCTGCGGTTCGCTGCTCCAGGCCAATAGAGGCTGCGGGAAGCGGCGCGGGCTGAGGGATGTACTGGCCTCCACTTCCAGTGGCTCCCATTGGCCTGGAGCAGCAAATCGGCCGAACCTGCGGACGCGGCAGGTAAACAAACCGGCCCAGCCCGCCAGGGGCTTTCCCTGCACAAGGCGCGGAACAAGTTTGGGAACCACTGGTATAGATAATAATAACAATAATAATAATGTAATATAATGTATGGGCTAGCAGAAGAGTAAGTGTATGTAGCTGGAACTAGGGTAGCTTGCAGGGGAAGTGTTCTACTGGGAAATACTCAATTTTGTTTCTGGTGAAGGATGTTAGACTTTGATGTGAATAGCAATACTTCTGTAATGCTTTCCATCTGAGGCTCTCATGGTGCTTTTACATTAAGAAATTAAATTGTCCAAGACCCCATGAGGTAAGGTAAATATTAGGGCTGTCGATTAATCGCAGTTAACTCACGCGATTAACTAAAAAAAAAATTAATCGCAATTTAAAAAATTAATCGTGATTAATCACACTTTTTTTCTCACTGTTAAACAATAGAATACCAATTGAAATTTATTAAATATTTTGGATGCTTTTCTACATTTTCAAATATATTGATTTCAATTACAACACAGAATACAAAGTGTACAGTGCTCACTTTATTTTATTATTTTTATTACAAATGTTTGCACTGTAAAAATGAGTGTTTTTCAATTCACAAAGCGTTTTTCAATTCACACGTACCATAATGCAATATCTTTATCATGAAAATGCAACTTACAAATGTAGATTTCTTTTTGTTACATAACTGCACTCAAAAAACCAAAACAATGTAAAACTTTAGAACCTACAATTCCACTCAGTCCTATTTCTGTTCAGCGAATCGCTAAGACAGAGAAGTTTCTTTACATTTACAGGACATAATGCTGCCCACTTATTTACAATGTCACCTGAAAGTGAGAACAGGCATTTAAAATACATGGCACTTTTGTAGCCAGCCTTGCAAGGAATTTATGTGCCAGATAAGCTAAACATTTGTATGCCATTTCATGCTTCAGCCACCATTCCAGAGGACATACTTCCATGCTGATGATGCTTGTTTAAAAAATGAGTTAGTTAAATTAGTGACTGCATTCCTTGGGGGAGAATTGTATGTCTCCTGCTCTGTTTTACCCGCATTCTGCCATATATTTCATGTTATAGCCGTCTCAGATGTTGACCCAGCACATGTTCATTTTAAGAACACTTTCACTTCAGATTTGCCAAAACGCAAAGAAGGTACCAATGTGAGATTTCTAAAGATAGCTACAGCACTCGACCCAAGATTTAAGAATCTGAAGTGTCTTCCAAAATCTGAGAGGGACGAGGTGTGGAGCATGCTTTCTGGTCTTAAAAGAGCAACACTCCGATGCAGAAACTACAGAACCCAAACAACCAAAAAAGAAAATCAACCTTCTGCTGGTGGCATCTGACTCAGATGATGAAAATGAATATGCATTGCTCCGCACTCCTTTGGATCGTTATCAAATAGAACCCGTTATCGGCATGAACGCATGTCCTCTGGAAGTGTGGTTGAAGCATGAAGGGACATATGAATCTTTAAAGCATCTGGCATGTAAATATCTTGCGATGCCAGCTACAAGTGTGCCATGCAAACACCTGTTGTCGCTTTCAGGTAACATTGTAAACAAGAAGGGGGCAGTATTATCTCCTGCAAATATAAACAAACTTGTTTGTCTGAGCGATTGGCTGAACAAGAAGTAGGACGGAGTGGACATGCAGGCTCTAAAATTTTACATTGTTTTATTTTTGAGTGCAGTTATGTTTTTGTACATAATTCTACATTTGTAAGTTCAACTTTCATGATAAAGAGATTGCACTACAGTACTTGTATTAGGTGAATTGAAAAAACTATTTCTTTTGTTTTTTACTGTGCAAATATTTGTACTCAAAAATAATATAAAATGAGCACTGTACACTTTGTATTCTGTGTGGTAATTGAAATGAATATATTTGAAAATGTAGAAAACATCAAAAATATTTAAATAAATGGTATTCTATTATTCTTTAACAGTGCAATTAATCACAACTAATTTTTTTTAATTGCTTGATACCCTAGTAAATAGTTCAATTTAAACAGACAGAGAAATTGAGTCATAGAGAGATTAAGTGACCTACTCGAGGTCACACACAAAGTCTGTGGCAAATGTGGGAATAGAAATCAGATTTCCTGGGTCCCAGACCTTTGTGTAAAATGCAGAAGAGAATCCTTCCCCTCTGGGCTACATTGTGTGAGGATTTAAACACAGCCCTGCTTTGGCGGGTGGGGATGGAGCCATCTTATCACAAGCTTCATAGGGGGCAGTGGGGCAGTACAAGGCTGCAATCACCGAGCTGACTTAGGGTACGTCTATACTTAACTCCGGGTCCGGCGGTAAGCAATTGATCTTCTGGGATCGATCCCGGAAGTGCTCGCCATCGACGCCGGTACTCCTGCTCCGCGAGAGGAGTACGCGGAGTCGACGGGGGAGCCTGCCTGCCGCTTGTGGACTCGCGGTAAGTTCGAACTAAGATACTTCTACTTCAGCTACGTTACTCACGTAGCTGAAGTTGCGTATCTTAGTTCGAAGTGGGGGGTTAGTGTGGACCAGCCCTTAGAAAGGGGTACAGGACCATGGTTTTGCCTCCTCTTGCTTTTCCCTGCCTCCTTTGAACTAATGTGTACCCCAGAGGTACCTCGAGGATCCAGTTCTTGCAGGCGCTGTTCCCTGCACTGCCATTGTGCCTGGCTATTGCATAAGGCAAATCTTCAGGAGGAGGGGCAACACCCATGTCTGTCCCTAAGCAAATAGAAATACTAACGTGGCTCAATGAAATTCAAGTCCAACATGCCTAACAATTCAATGTATTTTCTCCCTCTTTTTTTAGCATATTTTCATATGGTTTGAATTCTGTTTCTTTCCTCTCCTTGCTACAACTGTGACGTAGATCTGAGAGTCAGAGACGAACTGACATAGCGGCTGGCAATGGCAGGAAGTCTGAGGGAGATCAAGTATCAGAGAGACTTCTGATGTAACTGGAAACTTTTGCTTAAAGTTCAATAGCAGCAGTGCAGTTTTATTTTTTTAATTTGTCTTTGTTAGCAGGTTGCTGTTCTAAAACATTCAAATTGCATCATTCACTGATGAGTGTCAGGGGTCAGCAGAAAGGCTTTGTCTTGATACAGCAACAATTTCATGCCACTGAAGGATGATTCGTTTTTCACTCACTCATGCTCATAGATAAAATATCCCTATTAAACAAAATTGACACCATCATATATGTGTAACTATAATGGACCTGATTCTGTCAGGTGCGGAGTATTGAACTCAGTAGACTCATAGATTTAAGGTGAGAAGGGACCATTGTGGTCATCTAGTCCAACCTCCTGCATGTTGCAGGCCACAGAACTTCACCCACCCATTCCTGTAATAGACCTCTAACCCCTGGCTGAGTACTGAAGTCCTCAAATCATGGTTTAAAGACTTCAAGTTACAGAGAATTCACTATTTACACTACAATAGAACCTCAGAGTTACGAACACCTCAGGAATGGAGGTTGTTCGTAACTCTGAAATGTTCGTAACTCTGAACAAAACATTAGGGTTGTTCTTTCAAAAGTTTACAATGGATCATTAACTTAATACAACTTTGAAACTTTACTAAGCAGAAGAAAAATACTTCTTTTAACCATCTTAATTTAAATGAAACAAGCACAAAAACTGTTTCCTTACCTTGTCAATTTTTTTCCCAATGTTCCTTTTTTTTAGTAGTTTACATTTAACACAGTACTGTACTGTACACTGGAGCCAAATTTCCTTAATTGCTTGACCCCCAGCTCTGTCCCAGGCCCCACCCCCACTCCACTCCACCTCTTCCCCCAAGGCCCCATCCCTGCACTGCCTCTTCCCGCCCCTGCCCTGTCCTGCCCACCTCTTCCCGCCCAGTTCTGCCCCCTCCCCCAAGTACACGGCATCCCCGCTCCTCCCTCCTCTCTCCCAGCCTCCTGCATGCTGCAAAACAGCTCTTGGTGGCAGGCAGGAGGCAAGGGGAGGGAGAGGGAGGCGCTGATCCACGGGGCCCACCGGCGGGCGGGAGGTGCTGCGGGGGGCAACTGATAGGGTGGCTGCCAGCGGGTGCTCAGCACCCACCATTTTTTCCCCCAGGGGTGCTCCAGGGTTGGAACACCCACGAAGTCGGCGCCTATAGTACTGTATTTGCTCTTTTTTTTTTGTCTCTGTTACTGCCTGATTGTGGTGTGTGGTTGATTGGTTGTGACAGTCCCTGGTGTTATCTGGACCAGTGATCTGCTAGGTCACTCCAATCCTCGACTCTGGGAGCCAGCCTTACCCTGCTCTGCTGTGAGAACCCCCACTCCTGGGTTGTTCCCTGCACAGCCTCTAGCATGTAAGCTGCTCCCTGCTATGTGAGTGAGCACTTTTAGCCAGCCGCTGCTTGGATCGTGCAACCGAATGACACTAGCCAATATCTCCAGTCCCAGACACAACCCTAGGAACCTCCGTCTTGCAGTGTCCAATTATGCCCGCTGGAGACTGCAAACTTATATGAGTTCGTCAATTTAATAAAGAAATTGATATGTACTAGGCTTATTCCAAGGGGAGTCTCTGACATGCTTCAAACCAAACGCACTGCTTCAGGTAGAAGAAACAAACAAATTTATAAACTACAAAAGATAGATTTTAAGTGATTATAAGTCAAATCACAAGAAGTCAGATTTGGTCAAATGAAATAAAAGCAAAACATATTCTAAGCTGATCTTAACACTTTCAGTGCCCTTACACACTTCAATGCTTCTCACCACAGGCTGGCTGGTTGCCCTTCAGCCAGACTCACCCCTTCGTTCAGTGCTTCAGTTGCTTGGTGGTGGTGGTCTGTAGACGTAGGTGGAAGAGAGAGAGCATAGCAAACGTCTCTCCCTTTTATCAAGTTCTTTCTTCCCCCTTGGTTTTGCCCACCCCTTCAGAGTCAGGTGAGCATTACCTCATCATAGTCCCAAACTGACCAAGGGAAGGGGGGTGACTTACTCGAGAGTCCAACAGATCCTTTGTCGCTGCCTAGGCAGTGTCCTTTGTTCCTGTGAGGCTGGGCTGGGTTTGTCTCATACATGCTCTGATGAGGTGTGAACTGCCCCTCTGCTCCTGGAGAATTTTAAGCCCAGAAGACACATTTTTAGCCTCATAACTATATAAATGAAATTACAACCTATAACATTACTATAACAACAATGCTCAGTGCATCATGAGCCTTCCGAAGCAGGGCCGGCTCCAGGGTTTTGGCCGCCCCAAGCAGCCAAAAAAAAAAAAAAAGCCGTGATCGCGATCTGCGGCGGCAATTCGGTGGGAGGTCCTTCACTCCAAGGGGGAGTGAGGGACCGTCTGCCCAATTGCCGCTGAATACCTGGACGTGCCGCCCCTCTCCGGAGCGGCCGCCCCAAGCACCGGCTTGACAATCTTCATCCGAGAATATTGAAGGAATTGGCGCGGGAAATAGCAGGCCCATTAGCGATAATATTTAATGAATCTGTAAACTCGGGGGTGGTCCCGTTAGACTGGAGAATAGCTAATGTGGTTCCTATTTTCAAGAAAGGGAAAAAAAGTGATCCGGGTAACTACAGGCCTGTTAGTTTAACATCTGTAGTGTGCAAGGTGTTAGAGAAAATTCTGAAAGAGAAACTAGTTGAGGACCTGGAGGTTAGTGGCAATTGCGATAAATTACAACATGGTTTTACGAAGGGCAGATCGTGCCAAACGAATCTGATCTCCTTCTTTGAGAAAGTAACGGATTTATTAGATAAGGGAAATGCGGTGGACCTAATATACCTGGATTTCAGTAAAGCGTTTGATACTGTACCCCATGAGGAATTATTGGTTAAACTGAAAAACATGGGGATCGATATGAAAATCCAGAGGTGGATAAGGAATTGGTTAATGGGGAGAATGCAGCGGGTCGTATTAAAGGGTGAACTGTCAGGTTGGAGGGAGGTTACTAGTGGAGTGCCTCAAGGTTCGGTTTTGGGACCCATTTTATTTAATCTATTTATAACTGACCTCGGAACCAATTGCAGGAGTGGGCTGATAAAGTTTGCAGATGATACGAAGGTGGGAGGCGTTGTAAATTCGGAGGAGGATAGGGATATCCTGCAGGGAGACTTGAATGAGCTTGTGAATTGGAGTATCAGGAATAGGATGAAATTTAATAGTAAAAAGTGTAAGGTGATGCATTTGGGGATAACTAATAAAAATTTTAGTTACAAGATGGGGACGCATTGGTTAGAAGTAACGGAAGAGGAGAAGGACCTAGGGGTCCTGGTAGACCGCAGGATGACTATGAGTCGACAATGCGACGTGGCGGTGAAAAAAGCCAATGCTGTCTTGGGATGCATTAGGCGAGGTATATCTAGTAGGGATAAGGAGGTCCTGCTTCCGTTGTACAAGGCGCTGGTGAGACCTCATTTGGAGTACTGTGTGCAGTTCTGGTCTCCCATGTTTAAAAAAGATGAACTCAAACTGGAACGGGTGCAGAGAAGGGCCACTAGGATGATCAGAGGAATGGAAAACCTGTCGTATGAAAAGAGACTAGAGGAGCTTGGGTTGTTTAGTCTGACAAAGCGAAGGCTGAGGGGGGATATGATTGCTATCTTTAAATATATTAGAGGGATTAATACGAGGGAGGGAGAAGAATTATTCCAGCTTAGTACTAATGTGGATACGAGAACGAATGGATATAAACTGGCCGTGGGGAGGTTCAGGCTTGAAATTAGACGAAGGTTTCTGACCGTCAGAGGGGTGAAATATTGGAACGGCCTTCCGAGGGAAACGGTGGGGGCGACGGACCTGTCTGGTTTTAAGATTAAGTTAGATAAATTTATGGAGGGAATGGTTTAATGGTAAAACATAGTAGTCAAGGAAAACCAAGCAATGGTAGGTAAATTGTATAATGGCTGACAGGGGTCAGGCTGGAGACTCTTGCCTATATGCTCGGGGTCTTACTGATCGCCATATTTGGGGTCGGGAAGGAATTTTCCTCCAGGGCAGATTGGCTGAGCCTCTGGAGGTTTTTTGCCTTCCTCCGCAGCATGGAGCAGGGATCTCTAGCAGGAGGGTTTCTGCCGATTGAAGTCACCTAAAACAGGATTGGGGACTTCAACAGCAGAGTCCAGGGAAGGGGTAGGGACGGTTTTATGGCCTGCAGCATGCAGGGGGTCAGACCAGATGATCATAATGGTCCCTTCTGACCTTAAAGTCTATGAGTCTATGAGTCTATGAGACAAGCCGGTGCCTGGAGCCAGCCCTGTTCCGAAGACACCCGACATGACATACTTTGCATTGGATACCACACAATCATATTATAAGGATGAACATGGAAGTGCAGGGTGTTCCCCTCGAGGTACAGAGTGTCACACTGGTCAGTTTGTAACTCTGGTGTTCGTAACTCTGAACTCTGAATTTAAACCTGCAAGTTACTCATGCCCCATGCTTCAGAGGAGCACGAAACCCCCCCAGGGTCTCTGCCAATCTGACCTGGGGGGAAAATTCCTTCTTGACCCCAAAAATGGCTATCAATGAGACCCTGAGCATGTGGGCAATTCATTAGGCAGATACCTGGGAAAGAATTCTCTGTAGTAACTCAGAGCCCTTTCCTTCTAGTGTCCCATCTCCAGCTGTTGGGAGGTTTTGCTATCAGCAGTCGCTGATGGACCGCCCCGCATTCCATCATATCATCCCCTCCATAAGCTTACCAAGCTCAGTCTTGAAGCCAGTTAGGTTTCACTGTTCCCCTTGGAAAACTGTTCCAGAACTTCACTCCTCTGATGGTTAGAAACCGTCATCTAATTTCAAACCTAAACTTGTGGATGGACAGTTTATATCCATCTGTTCTTCTGTCAGCACTCACACTTACCAGGAAGGGAGAGGAGTTATTTAAGTTATTTATCCCTCTGATGTATTTATAGAGAGCAATCATATCTCCCCTCAGCCTTCGTTTGGTTAGGTGTTAAAGGAGCTCAGAACCTCACGGGGGCACTCTGAACCTCAAGATTTGGCTTCAGTACTATTATAATAATAATGCTGAGGCTTTTTATAGTGCTTCAAATCCTGACAAACAATGGACCTCATCTTACTCCCATTGAAATCAATGACAAAATTCCCACTGATGTCAAAGACAAGAAGGCCCGGTTAATTCAAGTGATACCATCAGTTTGAAATCTGAGGCTCAGGATATAGTATGGTACTAATGCATTTGACTAAGGGGAAAGAGTATGGCATTGATGGATTGTTTTATATACATGAACAGAGGAATGATACCTATATCAGGAACAGAGATAAAAAAAGGTCCGAATGAAAATTCTGCCAGCACATCACTGCTATGCTCAGACCGACAGACCATACTTCTTCTGGTAGACAGTAACTGAACATCTGATGTGCAATGCTTTTATCACACAGTACTGATGGTCAGAGTCTGAGTATGCCTTTATGCTGAGTAGCACCTTACTCCAAAGGCAACCGCAATGATTCAATACTGGTTCACGCAGAGTGAGGAATTACTCAGCATGGGTAAAGCTCTCAGAACCTGACCCTAAATAACTATTATGATGCCTTGGGACCCAAAGGTAGAGATGGGTGTTATTAAGCTGGAGTAACTTCTGTGAAGCAGCTCTCTTCCCTCTCCACAAACAGCCCCCCACTTAACTGCATGGAGTTCACCAGCCCCAGCAGAGTTATTGGGCAGAATGTAAGGGCAGAATTAGCCTCTTAAAAAGCAAGAAAATGAGTCTAAAGGAAAATAACTAACTGAAATCACCAAATGACACTCACTCATAAAACATGTAAAGCATTTTCAAACAATGAGGCATGTAAATTACAATTTTCTATAAGTAGCTTTAACTATACAATATCCATAGGCCCAATTCATTCCCTGTTTTACATTCATTCAATATTATTAGCTGGAGATGGGCCTGAAGCAAAATCCCAGAGCTGAATGCCCCACACTTGGGGAGTTGTCCACATTTTAAACCAGGATATGGATTCAATTTTTGTAAATAGCTTATGGGTGAAATTTTAGCTCAATTTAAGTCAGTTATAAAACTCCCTTTGACTTAAATGGAGTTAGGATGTCTTTATATTGCCAGTCGAACCAAAACCCTGAATACCACGAGCTTAGGGGTGGTCAAAATCCAGATCTGAATTTTGTGGCCTGATCTCATCTCCTCTATTAGTAAGACAGACTAAAATAGGAGCAACGGGAAAATGTGTATTAAATGAAAATAAAAGCTTGCCTCATTGTAATGCCAGTAGGCATACAAGGGTCTTTTCATTTCACGAACGCAGTGCCCAGTCCTACAGCTGTTCCATGTGCCGAACTGACTGCAGTCAAAGGGAGTTTGGTGGGCGGAATGACAGCTCACAAGGAAGGGTCAGGCCCTTTGAGGTATATTTTCATCATAATGTTCAGAGATTTACGTATATAACTACACACCTCAGGATGAGACTGTGCCTCTAAGGCAAAACATATGAGCTCATAAAGAATTTATAATTATAATATTTGCATTTCTATAGAATCTTTCATCATAGGTTCTCAAGTACTTAACAAACATGAATTAATTAATACTCTTGTACCATCTATATTGGAGAGACAGTTAGCAGCTAGCTTTCCATTATAAGTCTCATTTTAACTGCCCACTAACTTTGCCAACACTAAACCAATACACACAAAAATTTCACATGCAAGATCTTGTCCTCAATTAGGATCTTTTTGAAATGTTGAGGCAAATTGAATAAAACATTTTAAGATAAGGAGATCTCTTCAGCTTCTACATAATTTTGTCAGCACCATGATGACAAATAAAGATAGAGGAGGCCCAGGGTAAATCTACACTTGTGGTGGCCTATAGAGTTTGACACAGCTAGCATGGGTATAAATAGCAGTGTAAATGGTGAGGCACTTCTTAGGTGAGTAGAGCAGAGTAGAGTGCCCTACATGCCTGAACCCTATGGTATGTACTTTACACACTCAAGGCTGATGGAGTCATTCCCCATTGCAGTGAAAGAATCCAGCAGTGGGGAAAGGCTCTGGCAAGAGTGAGACAGTGGAGAAAGGGACTGGCAGACTCCCCTTCCCCTCACTGCTGGAGCCTTTCACTGTGGTGGGGAAAGGCGCCAGCATTGTATTCATAGACTAAGGTCAGAAGGGACCATCGTGATCATCTGGTCTGGCCTCCTGCACATCACAGGCCACAGAACCTCACCCATCCCCTCCTGTAATAGACCCATAACCTTCCTGGGCCATTAAGGCTTGGAGCAGACCAACCAGTGCTAACAGTGACAATAAATTTCAGAAACAGGAAAAGACTGTCCAGTGCAATATACTTGCCTATTTTTAGTTTACCTTAATCCCAACATTGTGCTCTTCCATCATGCTCCTTAATTCCCTCATTCTCTAGAAACAAATGCAAATCTCTTGAATTCATTTGTACCTTCAGGTTACCTTTTCCAGCACCCTGTTCCATATGCTTATCTTTGGTGTGAATGAATTCTGCCTGATTTTCTTATTTATTCCAGAGTTTCCTAATTTTTATCTTACATCCTCTAGCTTTTTAACCTCCTATCAGTATGAGTCTCTACTGAGTGAGCTGTGTCCTGCAGTCCTTACTCAAGCAAAGCTCCCATGCAGGCCCAATATCATTTCCTTAATCATGAAAACTTCGATTAGGTCACTTCCATTAACCCTCCTCTTTTCCAGTGAGAATAAGCCCAGTATTTCCAATGTTTCCTAATATTTTAGAACCCTGAGGAGTGGCAACATTGTCAGTTATTCTATTTAATGTCCTAGGCCTACGCAGTACTGTTAGCCTAACTTGGAGATTTTTAATGTGGTTTTCTCTCCATTATTTCTTTTTTCCCCAAAGAAATAATTGTGTCAGATATATTTTTGAATACTGTCACTCACATGCACAAAACTTTTAAAAGGATCATATGAGGTTTCTAAACAGAAAAATAACTCCATCACAATGCAGTTTAATTCAAGAGACAATAATGCATTCATGTTAATATATACTAATTAAAGAAAAATCGTGATGGGCTAGATTGTGACTCACACTAGACAAACACACAGGGCAGTAAGAATCTCCTTTACACTTCTATGTGACTAGATAGACTTTGGATCTGGATACATAGCAGTAATCAAGGGTACTTGTCCAGAGCAGGTGGCTAGGAAATGGCCTAGGAATGGGTAGAGCCTTGACTGCAGCTCCCTACATGTGGCCAGCACAGCTGAGTTGGTGCAGAGGTTGTAATAAATTAGGATACATCCCAAAAGCAAGAACAAAGCAGGAGAGGAATAGCAACTTAGAAGCTTGTCTCTGAATTCCAGTGCCTCCCACAGCTACTCCTGGGGTGAAGCAGTTTACACATCATCCTTTGCACAGAGCTATATCTATAGTATTGATCTCTCCCTATAATTCTAGCCAGTTCTGAAAACTTGTAGGAGAGAGAGCACCAAAACAGAATGTTCTATAGGTAAAGGAGTCATTAAAGATAAACTGAAGGCTTCATCGTATCACATTAAGCAATCAAATATCATACTTGGAATCAAGTTGAGGGATTTCACCCTCACACATGTAAGGAGTCTAGGAAATAATAGCAACTAGATTATTTTGCTGATATGGTTTAACAATACAAATGAAGCTGCTTATACAGAATAATCCTTTCCCACTGCTTGCTTCAATAGATTAGTTTGCATAGATCAAAACTCAAAGCCTTTCTCCTGCAGTGTCAGCCTAAGTTTGGGACTGTATTCAAAGCACTGTTAACAGAATACTTTACAACAAAGTCTGCTTCCTAGGGGTTCTTTTCATATGTATTTGGGTCTGTAGAACACCATAATGATGAACTGATGGATTAGTATCGAATATCTTTTGTGTTTCAGTTTATTCCATTGTATACCTTTTTTATACCATTGTTGTACTCTTTCATATAAAAGAACATCTGAGTGTGAAAAGTTAAATGGCTTTTGAAAGGCATGCTAGAACCATTTAGGGCCCAATTTTCTAACACCCTAAATCAATCTGAATAATAATTTACTAGCCCTGTTCAAATCAATAGGACTGTTTGTGGAGTAATGAACTATTCCATGTGAGTAAAGATAGCAGAATCAGGCTCTGAAGTCTATAGTAGCCTGAAAAATACTGTAAAAAGACTTTCAGCGTGATTCTCATCTACCCTCATAATAATGGGTCAAATTACATTTTGTGACAAAGGTTTGACCCCTTGAAAGCAAGAGATTTACACTTATGTACAAGAGTTACCATTAAAACGTTACCAATTGTCTTTGATAATTACACTGAATAACTTTACTTCAGCATCTGTAATGTTCAAAGTATTCAGGTTGTAGGAACGGGGAAATACCAGGGAAAGCTGCAAATACTAAGGTAATATTTCATTAGCAAAGGAAAACTTGGCAAGTTTTCAAGGGTGTGATCGTAATCAATCCCTGTAAGCCAATGTACCTTATTTATATACAGTACTCTACTATTTATCCTTGGATAATTTCATCACTGCAAAACATGAAACAACCATTAACTAATTGATCCCTACAGCCTTGTTACTATAATAGAGTGTTCTTAACTGGGATACCTTGTTGGCTAGCCTGTTGTCTGGGTCCTGATTAAGAGGAGACTGAGTTTTTTATCATCATGGAAGAGCCCATGAAGTCAGCTCTTATTGCTAGTTTCAGAAGGATCGTTTTCGGATTAAGGCACTAGACTGGGACTCAGGAAATCTGATACAATTCCTGACTCTGCCACAGATTTCCTGGGTGACCCTGGGCGAGTCACTCAATCGGTCTGTGCCTCAGTTCCCCACATGTAAAAAAGGAGATAATGCTTTTTTCACCCTGTGGCTGTCACATGTATTTAGACTGTAAGTCTTTGGGCAGGGCCTTCTTTGTGTAGGTACAGTGCCTAGCACAATGAGGCCCTGATCTCACTTGGGACCTCTAGGTGCTACCACAATACCCATTTTATTAATAATAATAAATTAGTCATTTCTTACCCTGCATTACCAGCAATGTCTCTGCCCCTCTATACTGACTACATTGGATGAGAGTCTGAATGGTACTGATCGCAGACAATCCTCTCCCTGGCTCCTTTTATCTCTCCCAAATGATTCTGCACCTGGAGTGGACAATCCCCTTAAAGCAGTAGGCTCTACCCTTAAACTAACCTCTGCAACTCCCTCCTTGACGGATTCACTAACAGAGAGATTCAATGTAACCACAGTTTTTACTACAGTTTTAAAAGCATCCCCTAAACATAACATCCTTAAGCCTTGGTCCCAGAGAGGATCTTGCAGGGAGTAGACATCTTGATATTAGCATGCAGAGCTGTCTTCATAGTTCCTAGCCACTGGGCGTTAGTTACTTTCTTAAGGGAGGAGGCCATTTAGAAGACTTAGAATGCCACAAATTACAGCTCTGAATCAAAATACCAGACAAGAAATGGCTTTTAATGCAATTCATCTTAATTTGATCGCTATTTCATCTCCTGTTCAGGCTAGATCCTGATTTTAGGCTTTGCTCTGAGCAAAGGGTGATGCATAAGCGGCATCAACCCAGGAGTAGTCAGTCCCTGGAGGCCTTGTGCCTCAGAGACACCTGTCTGAGTCACAGTTTCTATCCCCTGCTTCCTTCTTGTTCCTGAGGGGAGTGCCAGGGGGTAGTAATTTCCTGCTGGTATAGACCTGTACTAATAAACTACTCCCCCTGCTGCACTGGCCAATGGGCAAGGCTTCACCTATT
Source organism: Trachemys scripta elegans (assembly GCF_013100865.1). Lineage (NCBI taxonomy): Eukaryota > Metazoa > Chordata > Testudines > Emydidae > Trachemys > Trachemys scripta. The sequence goes on from NC_048300.1 coordinate 174,295,444, forward strand.
TCCCCACCCACTCTCTGCCCACCTGCTCCAACAGGAAAACAGGAAAGCAGTCTTGCTTTCTCCTTCATACCTAGACCCAAGCTCTGGGTAGCCCACTGAGGGCTTTAAGGATGAGTAATTACCCTTCTGCAGGCATATAGTCAGAATCTAGCCCTTCATCTTTGGCAGCCTATGCATTGAAGGTGACATTCCCCTCAGTACATGGGACCAGTGCTAGGCCCCTCTGTACCATTCCAAGTGTAGCCCTATGGTTTGAAGCTCATAGGGGAAGGAGCTAAGATTTCAGAGGCAGGCTGCTCATCAACAGATTTTCCACCATAGTTACTCAGACCTCTATCATTCTCTTCAGTCACAGAGGTGGAAGGAAAGAGAAATGGTATATCTGGTGGAGGGAGCATAGAAGAGTGAGTGCTGCCTCATTTTTCATTCTACCAACCCTTTGGAAGTATCTCTGTAGTTCCTCCATAAGGCCTGAATTGAATAGCATGGGTGAGGTGGGACAGAGGCAGCAACTGTGTGTGTGTGCGGGGGCAGGAAGAGGGGGAGGACATTGTGAAACAACAGGCTGGCCCAGATATATGTATATATGTGTAAAAACAAAGTCAACAAAGATGCTAAAACCCTAGTCCTCTGCTAGAGAGAGGATCAGGTTACACCTTTGATCTGTCCTTCAAGCTGATGGCAGCACTAACAAGGACACGGGCTGTAGTGTAGGCATGATCTCCTGTGCTGTGTCTCAGAATCCCCACTTCAAGTTCTGTAGGAGGATAAGAATGCAGGGAAGTTGTGTTCTTGCTAGCTGTCTGCATCAAAATAAGATTTAGGATTTGCGTCATTTCAGCAGAGAGACCTCAGCTTGTGTGTGGCACTCTCTGATTTTGACAAAAACACACTTCAGCATCAGATTTATGAGACACATGAACTTACATAGCCATCAGCAGTATAAGCACTTCTTCCTTCCAAGACCTTTAAACATGACGTCACCGTAAGTTTTCAGGAATCTCAAGGATGGATGTAAATCATATGCTGCAGCAATTGCTGTGGTAAAGGTATTGTGGCTAAGGGGACATTAGTAGAGACATTAGTCACATCAGACACTCAGGGCTTTTTGGCACTTTTGCTGGGATGTTTGCCAGTTTAGTCAGACTGAGGACAAGATTATTTTTTTGCAGTAAATCTGTTGGGGAGACAGGATGGTTCAGGAGATTAGTAATGAGATACAGAGCCTCTTACCCCTGGACTGGATCATGTTCAAGTTAGGGCCTGATCCAAAGCCCACAGAAGTCAGTGGAAAGACTATCATTGACTTCAGTGGGCTTTAGATCAGGCCACTAACATCTGATGGCTAGTGGCCTTTGTCAAATGGGCTGGTGTACGGACACACATTCATGTAATATTTTGTATTTATACAGCACCTCTGATCCCAAAAACCTTTGCTAACTGAAACAGAGATTACATGTCACCTAGCCTACCCCTAGGATGGATATCAGCCACATTTGTAGAGAAAGTGCAAAATTTAGTAGCCACCAGTTACTTCAACCTACCTCCTACTCTTGCCTCAACCAGGAGGCTCTGGCTGGTGTAACGGGTTTGGGGAAATCAATATGCTAATGACAGGTGGTATATTTCCCCCCCCTGCCTGTACCTCAGCTCACCTGTCTGCTGTAGTACAGACCAAAGTTTAGTCTGTTCAGGACTCTACATGGGAGTTAAGTCTCTGATAGAATGAGAGCCACACCAAATCTCTAAAGGAAAACATTTACATATACGTGAATACATAACAGTTTCCTCAGTAGTTCATTTAGGAAGGGAAAAATTGAATGCACAATTACAAACTGGGGAATAACTGGCTAGGTGGTAGGACTGCTGAGAAGGATCTGGGGGTTATAGTGGTTCACAAATTGAATATGAGTCAATAATGTGATGCAGTTGCAAAAACATTTAATATCATTCTGGGGTGTATTAACTCAAAGTGACATATGTAAGTCACGGGAATTAATTGTCCTGCTCTACTTGGCACTGGTGAGGCCTCAGCTGAAGTAGCATGTCCTGTTCTGGGTGCCGCCTTTTGGGAAAGATGTGGATAAATTGGAGAGAGTCCAGAGTAGAGTAACAAATGATAAAAGGGTTTAGAAAACCTGACCTCTGAGGAAAGCTTAAAAGAACTCGGCATGTTTAGTCTTGAGAAAAGAAGACAGTGATAACAGGCTTCAAGTATTTGAAGGGCTGTTATAAAGAGGACTGTGATCAATTGTTCTCCATGTCCACTGAAGGCAGGACAAGAAGTAATGGGCTTAATTTGCAGCAAGCGAGATTTAGGAAAAAAACTTTCTAACTATAAGGGTAGCAAGCTCTGGAGCAGGCTTCCAAGGATTGTTGTACAATCCCCATCGTTGGAGGTTTTTAAGTACAGGTTGGACAAACACCTGTCAGGGATGGTCTACGTTTACTTGGTCCTGCCTCAGAGCATGGAGCTGGACTTGATGACTTTGAGGTCACTTCCAGGCCTACATATCTACGATTCTACTATAACCCTTGAAACAATTGTGGATATTGTATTTGAAAGAGTTGTTACTGACAAAATTTTAAGGGCGCTCGCTCCCCAAGTATTAATACTTGTTACTATCACAAGTTCAATCACACACATACATTCCCCTAGGGCTTTTCTCTTAGTTTCTCTGGAGTAACAGGAGTACTTGTGGCACCTTAGAGACTAACAAATTTATTAGAGCATAAGCTTTCGTGGACTACATCCGAAGAAGTGGGCTGTAGTCCACGAAAGCTTATGCTCTAATAAATTTGTTAGTCTCTAAGGTGCCACAAGTACTCCTGTTCTTCTTTTTGCGGATACAGACTAACACGGCTGCTACTCTGAAACCTTTCTCTGGAGTGGTATCCAAACTCTCTGTAGGACATGCAAGATCCTTAAAGTCTCAGAAACAAATGATAGTGCCACAGTCTCCTTGATACTCCTTTTGAGTCTCTGCAACAAGAGTCTGTGGTTTGCACAGCCTGAACCAATTTTAGACCGCCTCTTCTCCAGTGGGACGAGGAAGTCTAAATCTGACAGTCTGGGAAAGTTCTTGGAACACAAGCCTTACAGCAGACTATAGCTGGCTGAAACTTGTGGGTTTTAGATTGTCAGAATTTTTGAATTTGCTTTCATTCTGATTTCAGTGGAAACCTGCTTGTGTTTCAGTGAAAGTTTAGTTGAATCTATAATAGATTCGACATAACATTTCAAAGTCCAGTGAATTGGCATTTTCTGACAAAACAAAGTCCTACCCCTTCCACTCTCAGAAAGTGACTCTAGTTATATCCTGCCAGGCTGCTTGCCCACAATGGAAATCACCCAAGCAGCTTCAAACAGCTAAGGAATATGTCTAATTCCCACCTCATCCAATTTCTGGATGTTTGTGGCCTGTCCAGCAGAGCCCAGTTCTGGCAAGTCTGTAGGCACACAGAGTCCCCCAAAACAAAAATAAGATCTATGCAACCTCCCAACTGTTTCTTCCCTTAATTACACGACTAAGTGCTGCAATGCAAGCATGTGGGTTACACTGGTGCATACCCTTCTCCATGAAGCTCCTAGCATTCTCCATTCTTATCCCTTCCACCTTATTCTATTTAAAAAAGAAATAGGTACATTATTGACATTGCTCCCAATCCTAGTGATTGTCAGAGGAAAGAGCAGTTAAAGGGATTAAACATTTCTCTCCTGGGAGAACAGCTAAATAGGAAGGATGACATTATCATCCTGACAGGTTTCAGAGTAGCAGCCGTGTTAGTCTGTACCCGCAAAAAGAACAGGAGTACTTGTGGCACCTTAGAGACTAACAAATTTATTAGAGCATAAGCTTTCGTGGGCTACTGCCCACTTCGGATGCATATAGAGTGGAACATATAGTGAGGATATATATATATACACATATACAGAGAGCATGAACAGGTGGGAGTTGTCTTACCAACTCTGAGAGGCCAATTAAGTAAGAGAAAAATTTTTTTTGAAGTGATAATCAAGCTAGCCCAGTACAGACAGTTTGATAAGAAGTGTGAGAATACTTACAAGGGGAGATAGATTCAATATTTGTAATGGCTCAGCCATTCCCAGTCCTTATTCAATCCTGAGTTGATTGTATCTAGTTTGCATATCAGTTCCAGCTCAGCAGTCTCTCGTTGGAGTCTGTTTTTGAAGTTTTTCTGTTGTAAGATAGCTACCTGCAGGTCTGTCATTGAATGGCCAGACAGGTTAAAGTGTTCTCCCACTGGTTTTTGAGTATTATGATTCCTGATGTCAGATTTATGTCCATTAATTCTTTTGCGTAGAGACTGTCCGGTTTGGCCAATGTACATGGCAGAGGGGCATTGCTGGCACATGATGGCATATATCACATTGGTAGATGTGCAGGTGAACGAGCCCCTGATGGTATGGCTGATGTGATTAGGTCCTATGATGATGTCACTTGAATAGATATGTAGACAGAGTTGGCATCGGGCTTTGTTACAAGGATAGGTTCCTGGGTCAGTGTTATCATCCTGTTCTCTCCCACACAGTGGCAACTCCAGAGTTAAATAATTCATTTGGGTGGCAATTTCCTAAGCTCTGTGGATTTAAATGACCCCGCCTCCCACCCATGTAAAGTATCAGAATCATGAATAATTTGTCTCTTTAGGGCTCCTTTTGTTCTGTGTTAGTACAACACCTAGTACAATGGAGTGCTGATACATGACGGGGGGGGCTCCTAGGCACTGCTTCGGTAATACAAATAGTGAATAATAAGCTTCTAACTAAACCAAAATACTGTATTAATGTTTCATCAGACATAACAGAAAGGTACCTCTAGATGCCTTTGACAAAGGTTACAGACAAATAAGAAAAGGAGCAGCTAAGCCTCCCTCCCCTCACAAAAGACTCAGGCACCCCTCACACCAGCCTCCAACACCCATTAAGCCCTCCTTCGCCAAAATCCTGAGGAAATGGATGATTCTTCAGGGCATGCTGCATAATGTAGCAGACCCAGGCTCATTTGGACCAAGGCAGAGGGGGGCTAGGGAGGCAGTTGGTTATAAATCTCAGAGTCCCTCACAGTAGGGTGACCAGATAGAAAGTGTGAAAAATCAGAACAGGAGATGGGGGGTAATAGGCACCTACATAAGAAAAAGCCCCAAATATCAGGACTGTCCCTATAAAATCGGGACATCTGGTCACCCTACCTCATAGAGAGGTATCTATATCACCAGTCTCCTGTCTTTTAAACCAAGGACTATTCAGCTCCAGCACCTCAGCCTTTCCCAGCTGCAGCAGTATGGTTCAGAGAAACAGGCAGGACCTCAAGTCGGGGGAACCTTGTAATGTGCCCTCAAATGATGTGATATCTGAGACAGTGTTATGTCTGTACTTACAGTAACTGGCTTAATTTATAAGAGCTCAGATCTGTTCATGATATAATTAGAAGCTTCCTCCGTGAAGTTGATTATATTACCTGCCTCATCCTCATGTATCAAAATTAACTGATAAGCATCTGTACAAAAGAATTTCTGCTTCTGTTACTGTTGTCCAGACTAGCCAGAGATGAGGTTGCTCTTAAAAAAAGATAGAATGTCCCTGACTTATGTGGACAATAAATATTGTTTCAAACACACCAGTGTCCATAACCCAGCACATGCAGAGATGGCTTGGAGTGGGTCTGTGACAGAATCACATTCCCTATTGCTAGTGTATTTCCTTGTTGGAGCATTTATCATTCCTTACCTAGTCACACTGATCATCTAGACGCAATCCTAAAAATCTTTACTGATAAATTTCCAAATGGGGAATTCATTTAAGCATGAGATTTTATCAGGCTCTCCATTACCCTGCGTGTCAATTCACACTTGATGTTATTGCTTCAAGGCTCTGCCCTGGCCTGTATCTCTAACCTTGCCTCCTATCATGCTGTGCGCCTTCCCCCACTTCTTCCCTGCTGCCAAGGATACCAGCCTTGACAACCTCATCCAGGCCACTCCTATACATGGATTCTTCCCCTCTCCCCCCACCAATCACCAATCCCTACTTGCCAAACACCATCCTCTCCTCATTGTAGCCCCAGTGTAGGAAAGCACTAAAGCACATAGTTAACTTTAAGCTTGTGTTTGAGTCCGATTGACTTCAAGGGTCCTAAGCATATGCTTAAGTTCTTTCCTGAATTGGGCCTTAGGGTCTGATCCAAGACCCACTGAAGTCAGTGGGAGTCTTTCTATTGATTTCCATAGGCTTTGGATCAGGCCCCTAAGCCTTCCTTAAAACTCGCTGCCATTCCAACAGCAAAAAGTGAGTTAATTTTAAAAAAAATGTGGCGGAGTCTTACTACGTGCTTATTTCAAAGTGGAGTCACCATATGATAGCAATATTAAACTTGCCCTTCTTTAGCTCTTCTCCCCTATACACCCTATTTGTCCCCCTGTCATTGTAGCAAATCTAAAAATTGTGCAGCTGACTGTGCATGGGCACATCCTTGCCTCTATGCAAATACCCATTGAGTTCAGTGAACCATCTGAGACCAGTGCCTAGGCAGAGTCAATTACAGAATCAGGACTTTAGGGCATGTCTATACAGTGGGGTAACGTGTGTGCTCTACTGGGGTGTGATTTCTAAAGCACACTAACATGTTGCATGTTAATTGGTCGGCGTAGACCCTGATGGTGTGCACTAAAAGTTCCCTAGTGGGCTTTAATATTAAAGCACACTAGAGACTTTTTAGTGCACACCAACAATCCTTAAAGGTATTTTACCATCTACTGCCCACTGAAGTCTATGGGAGTTAATCACCTACATATCTTTGAGAATCTGGGTCCAGACCTTTCTATATGCTTTGGTAGAGCCTGTACCACACTTCTGGGCACTGTAAAAATAATGAATAATCATTTGACCTGCACTGGAAAGCAAGAAAAAGTTCAGCATTGCAACCCAAAATGGAAGTGCTACAATTAAGGCACAAAATAGATGGTCCCACCTGTTTGATTGTGAAATCAAGATATTGCTCAATATTAGTTTCCATTTTGTCCTGAGGGAAAGTGTAATTGTATATGGATAACTTCCTGGTTACAGCAGTGATTGTGGGAAGAAAATCTGAAAATTGGAAAGCCCCTAAACAATGTTTGGAAATCTAAAGCATTTGAATGGACGCCATTGTAACAGGATGGTGCCTATCAAGACTTAGCATAAAAATGTAGAACTCTTCTGTGGAGTCACCCTAAAAGTAAGTGCTGGAACCCTGTATCCATGGTAATTTCTTCTGACTTATGCTGACAAGTGGATTTTGTTAGTTCCAGCCTATCACTCAGAGAGGGGAGAGATCTAACATAGAGGACATCCTGCAGGCAAGACCTTGGGAAAAGCCAAGCTTGAGGAAAAAGATTAAGCTGATGAGTTATTGCTGGTTGTTACACACTGTTACTCCTTTTGACCCAAGCAGTTAGCCAGTATTCAGGGTTTAGTGGGTTGTTTCTGTCAGGAGGAAAAATGGACTATGGAGTCAGGTATTTCTTTGATGCAATCTTGTTTATTTACAAAAAATGTACACAAAATCCCGTTTCTCTGAACACAGTAGGAATCAAACAACTGGGGACAGTTTCTTTGCTCACAGTTCCAAGCCTCTTTCTAGCCAGAATTGTGTCCAAAAAGCGCTCTCAGTTTTCTGTCCATGCCATACTTCTAGTTCTTTTCTTGTTGTCTGCTTGGCTTTTTGCTTTTCTCTGGCTGCTTCTGAGCTCTTTTGCTCACATATTCAGACACCTCCATCAAATACCAGCAAAACCCCTCTGCCCATGTAGCTCTGCTTCTGACCAGCCTTGCATGTGGCCCATGTTTTGGGTGGTGGTGCCTATTGTTTCAGCTAATTTACTCCAGGAAGGAGCTAAATTGCTTCTTACATTTATCCTGAATAAAAGACAGCTATCACACCCACCAACTTCAATGAGGGTTCACCCAACCTCCACCATAACATTGCCTATAAAGCTAGAATCAACTTAAAAACTTATACAGGAAATACTTTTACACACAAGGTGTGATAAAACTGTAGAACTCATTGAGCTAAGAATTTAACAAGATTAAAAAAGGGACTAGATATTTATATGGATATCAAGAATATTCAGAATTATGATTAATGACAACAAAAATTTTGGAAACGATGTTAAACCTCATGCTTCAGGACTTGAACCAACCCCTAAGTACTAGACACCAGGAAGTGAAGTGTGTGTGGCAGGTTACACCACAACTGCAGAGTGCTTACACCTTCCTCTGAAGCATCTTGGACTGGCCTGTGAACAGGGCCGGCTCCAGGCACCAGCACAGGAAGCAGGTGCTTGGGGCGACCAATGGAAAGGGGCGGCACATCCGGGTCTTCGGCGGCAATTCGGCGGCGGGTCCCTCAGTCCCTCTCAGAGTGAAGGAATTGCCGCCGAAGGATTAAGCGGCGCGGCTGAGCTGCTGCCGAAGTGCCGCCAATCGTGGTTTTATCTTTTATTTATTTATTTTTTTCGCCGCTTGGGGTGGCAAAAAAGCTGGAGCCAGCCCTGCCTGTGAATGGGTTGACTACCACCTCCTTGTGGCCAGACATAGCATCTTGCTCCCTGTCAGGTATCTCCTGCAAACGGTCACTCCAGACCTGCGGTGGTCTGCCTCTTCCTGTGACTTGACCCTCTGGCCAGGTCACTTTAATGTCTCTCTTCCAGAGTGGTCAAGGAATAAAAACTCAAATAAATTGTATTCACAGGTAATAGAGATTCCCATTCAAGTTGCATCAATATCTGTCCCTCCCTTTCCTCAGTGAGAGATTGTTGTGCAACAGTTTGCTAGGGGATTCCTGCCTGCAGTCAGGCCTCTCTTCAGGAAATGAGCTCTGAAGGTCTGACCTCCTCCCTGGTCTGCCATCAATTCTTTCTTTCTTTAATGGCAAAGCAGACTTGGCTGAATAATCTATAGCTGCCACCAACTATCATTCCTAATTACTTTACAGTTTATATTCTTTTGCTCTGCCCTGTGTCTTTCAGGTAATATAACAACGCCTTTCTAATAATGCCTCATTTCCCTGATACTTTTACTAAACAACACAATGGAACTTTTGTTAAATTTATGGAGATATCCTATCTCCTAGAAGTGGAAGGGACCTAGGAAGGTCATTGAGTCTAGCCCCCTGCCTTCACTAGCAGGACAAAGTACTGATTTTGCCCCAGATCCTTAAGTGGCCCCCTCAAGGATTGAACTCACAAATGCTGGATTTAGGAGGCCACTGCTCAAACCACTGAGCTATCTCTCCCCCCGACATTTAAATGCCTCATAAAACTTTTCCCTTTATCAAAGCCATTACATACCCATAAAAGGTGATCAATTGTTTTTTCCACCTTACAGAGCACACATAGTCCATCTTTGTGTCTATTTATTCAAAAAATATTTTTGTTTAAGCTACAATGGCCTATCTAAACAAAATCACTTCATTTTTCCAATCCAGGCCCTGAAGTATGTTGTTATCCTATACTTTGGAGCACAATTCAAAATAATCTTTTTATATTTTTTTAAAACTTTTTTTAACATTCTTCTTAATTTTTTCTGTAGTAGGCTTTTGACTTCCTGTTTACTCAAGGTTATTTCTATGTCTATCCTTCCACTCTTACAGCATTTTTAGTGGCTTTGTCCTCAATTTCGTTCCTTGTCCGAGTATGCCCTGGGATCCAAACTAATGGCTCCATATATCCCCATCTGTACTAACTCTGTTATTAGAGTAATTCCATTGATTAAATCACTTTTACTTACTGAGATGCCCTTTTTTATCAATATAAGGATTGAGTTTGGTTCTGAAGAAATGACCGCTGCTCCTGGTCATACATCCTAGATCCAATTCAATGCTACTAGTTCAGTTGTCATAACAGCTACAAAATTGGATAGTCTTTTAGATGTATTAATTCCAAATTTTGGAATAAAATATGCCTTCTCTACTCTTCCAGTCTTTTCTTATTTGGACCCATCTGTATATATTTAACAAAATTGACTGCACTTAGAGATGTGTCCCTAGCCTCTCTTTGCCAGAAGCTGGGAATATGCGACAGGGGATAGATCACTTGATGATTACCTGTCCTGTTCATTCCTTCTGGGGCACCTGGCATTGGCTACTGCCAGAAGACAGAATACTGGGCTAGATAGACCTTTGGTCTGACCCAGTATGGCCATTCTTATAACCTTTCTGCCAGTCAGAGTTGACAGCAACAAGATCTGGGTTCAGTACCTAGGGGTTTCTTTTCAACAATACAACACAAAACCATCTGGAGCCCCCACCCAGTGACCTGGGACAATTACGCACCATTCCCTGTGTGCCTCTAAGAGGCAATACTTCCCCTCTTGCAAGAAGAGAGTCTGAGTGTAGCAAAGAAACTTTTAATAAAAGGAGGGAAATAACCCAGCAACAAACTGGCAAAACACCACAAACAGGGTTCATAAACATAAATCATGAGCAAAAGACCCACCCCCAAGTAAGTTGGGCAGTGTCCTTTTCTCTCAGGTTCTTAAATCCAGCAACCAAAAGTCCCTTTAACATGCCCATCCCTTCTCTTGACCCCACTCACAGTTGTTGTCCTGGATCAGTGCAGGCCCAGAGTTCAGAGGTACATCTGCAGAGGTCACCTCCCTCCCTGGGGGATGGGGGTGGTAAGAAGGCACCTTACTCGCTCTACTGCCCAGGGATTCACTCACCACTCCTCTTCACCAGCCACCCTGCTGGCTGATTGGTGCTCTGCTCTTCTCCACCAGCCACCCTGCTGGCCAATCATCACACCTCTCCAATAGCCACTTTGCTGGCTGCCCTGCCAGCTGATCACCAACCTTCCAAGCAGGGCCGGTGCAAGGAAGTTTCACGCCCTAGGCGAAAATTCCACCTTGCGCTCCCCTCCCGTCATGCAACAGCTCCCCACCCCCCACTCCGCCCTGAGGCGCCCCCCCCCACAGCAGCTCCCCCCACCCAGGGAGCCGTGCGGCAGCTCCCCACCCCAGCTCACCTCTGCTCCGCCTCCTCCCCGAGCACGCCACCCCCGCTGCCCCCAGTCTAATTCTCCTCCCCTCCCAGGCTTGTGGCGCCAAACAGCTGATTGGCGCCGCAAGCCTGGGAGGTGGGAGAAGTGGAGCGGCTGCTGCGCTGGGAGAGGGAGTCTGAGCTGCACGTGTCAGCACGCCGCTGGCAGCCCAGCCCAGGAACGCTGTAAAAAAAAATTGGGGGCAACGCTTTTTGGCACCCCCAAATCTTGGCGCCCTAGGCACCGGCCCTGCTGCCAAGATGTTTTCAGGTCCCACCACTTAACACAGCTCTCAATAATTTCAGCTATTCGGATGATCCTCAATGATTTCAGCTCTGCAGTGTGTAACATGACTCTCAATTGAATCTTAATCAGCTCCATTATTACACAGTAGAGAGACAAAGGCATCTGGGTCCCTTGGGCACGCCCCACACCACAAGGACAAACATTTGTCTCTACCTTCTCTCCACTCACTGGGCTTTCAAACTCATGTCCCCTGCCTAGTGAGTGTCGTTTAGTTGACGGTGAGTCCCTCAATCAGGGCATGCCAAGTACAGTTCTGCTGCCCTTGATTTCCACAACAAGGATAACAACCCTTTATTACTCCTGCCCCAATAACAAGGAGATTGGGGATCCAACACCAGCCAAAAGTGATCGTTTGGGCAAGCAGTCCCATCATACTGAGCACTTAGGCAGGGTGGGTGTGCCCATGTAAACAAGATCAGCTCCTGAAGTCCTCTTCCACAGCTAATCACTAGATGTCAGGAGAGAGCTCATTCAGACTCTGCTTACATCCTTATCATTTACATACTAGTATACTTCATTTTTAATACTTACTGTCTCTTTTTTATCTTAAAGTTTATAAAATAAAAGTAAATCCATGTTTGGACACACAACTTTCCTTTCATAACTAATTTTTGCATGAGTAAAATTTTTGACTTTATTTAGCTTTTCCATGTCTTTCAACTTCTGCACACTTCGCCATACGTTAACTTGAACCGCATGTGGAGTTCTAACATCATGTGCAATAGTTTACATTCTTAGTTCCCAAGTATCCTCATATATTTGTTTGGTACTTTGGCCCAGAAAGTTAGGCTCAGTAGTTTCATGTGTAGTGTAACTAGAAGCTATCTATCGCATGCGTATAGATTGTGTAATAAATGCACTACTCACAATTTGCAGTGCCTGGGTTTATATTAAATCTATTTTTTTAAGTTCCAGTTTCGATGCTGACCCAAAAGCTTGGCAGCTGAGGTCAATAACTGGTCTGATTAAGGCTCTTTATACTATCAGCAGTGTTTTCTTATCTGCCCCCCAATTAGTCCCAGCAAGACTTTTAAGCAGGTTAATCCCCCCTGTACATTTATCTTTAACATAGTCTATATGATCTTTCCAAAGTAATTTAGTATCAAGTATTACTCCTAGGAATTTAAACCTTTTAACAATATCTATTTGCTCTCCATACAGATACAGTTTATATTCCTTTGTACCTTCCCTTTTTGTAAAGATCACTTCTTTGGTTTTAGCAATGGAAATTTTGAAATCCCTTGCATTTTGCGAGTCAGAGATCTCTCGGAACGCATTGTTGATTCTCTTTTTTGCCACCTCAATATTCCTGTTCCCAACCCATAGAACACAATCAGCTGCAAATAGAATGACACCTACCACAGCACTTATTCATTTTAGCAGATCATTTATCATAATATTAAATAAGATTGGGCTGATAACACTTCCCTGTGGTGAACCATTTTTAAAATTATATATATTCGACATAACTTTCCCAATTCTGACCTGCATGGTCCTTTTACTCAAAAATTCTCTAATACACCCATACATTCTTCCTCCTATCCCTAAGGCACCTACTTCATACAACAAGCCTTCCCTCCATCTCATGTCGTATGCCTTTCAAAATAGTTATATCTAATTTTTTAAAATTTCAGTTTCTAATTTAACAGTGTGATCAGTGGTGCATCTTCATCTCCTAAAACAACTCCACATCTTATCTATCATGCCATACTTTTCTAAATACAAAACCAATCTTTCATTCACCATTCTCTCCATAATTTTACGCAGGCAGGCTGTAAGGGCAATTGGTCTATAAGCATCAACTTTTGTGGATAATTTGTCAGGTTTTCATATTGGAATTACTACTGCATATTTCCACCCTATTATATGTTTTTTCCCATATAATATTATATGATTCCAAGAGAAACCTCAAACTGCTTTCAGAGAGCTATTGAAACATTCTGTTGCATATATTTTCTTTACCTGGAGACGTATTCTTGCTGATACCAATAGATTTCTCAAGTTCCCACATACAAAACCATTCATTCAGTGTAGTATCTTCATGTTTACTTCAACTGCATAATAGATCAAGACTCTCTTCAATGAATTGTCTTTTAATATGATTGAAAACTACACTTTGATTTTCACCATTACTCATCCCTTCAGAAAGTTGCTGCTAAAACTTCTGTTCTCTTGTTATCAGAACTTCAAATTATTTTGTCAGTTGCAATAAGAGCTGGGATGTGACTACTCTTAGTCTGAATTCCTTTCGTTCTTCTAATTTACGTGTATATTTCTGATTTCTTGGTATCTTTATTTATTCACCTGCAGTACTTCCTCTAACCAGTGGCGTAGCCAGGTTCTAACATCAGGGGGAGCGAACACATTAAAAAAAGGTGCCACCCGACATATCAAATTACTAATTACATACTTTTAAATTCATTATACCTATTTGTACTTAAAATAAAAACACAAGAATGATCCAGCCATGGAAGGGTTGCACAGCCGGCATTTCACAGGAGAACTTTAGATTATACTTAGATATACTTTAGATTCTAGAAAGTAAATCACAGAATACAGTAGTTTGTAATTGTCACCCCTTGCCCCTGGAGCAGAGCGGCGGCTCGGCTGTGGCAGAGTCATTCCCCGGGCTGCCGCTGCTCGCGGAGAAAAGATGCCGCTGAAGAGAGACCATGAGAAAAAAACATCCCCTCCACCCCTCTTTTCCTTCCTTCTCCACCTCCTCCTCTGGCACCAACTGGGCTTCAGAGCCACCAGGAGCTCTGCCCACCAGATTGTGGCTTTTGTGCTGTTCTGTCGAGGTCTCCTTGGATGTCCTGATGTGAGAAAACCGAAAACTTGGAAGCCTTGTTAACTTCCAAGTGACAGGTGCCTATTGTAGTGCTGGATGCTTGGTTTCCAGCCAATGGTTCCCTTATTTCTTGGTGGCATATTAATTATTATTAATAACAAGTCCAGTAGGGCCTAGAAGCCTCACGTGAAGTCAGGGCCCCGCTGTGCTAGAAGCTGTACATATAGAGTACAAAGAGTTTTTAATAAAGGTTAGACAAACACCTGTCAGGGATGGTTTAGATAATACTTAGTCCTGCCACGAGTGCAGGGGACTGGACTAGAAGACCTTCTGAGGTCCCTTCCAATCCTATGATTCCAGTGTTGTAAATGTCCTGTGTCCCATGAGCATGAGCCATTAAAGAGCTGCATGTTAATGTAGTGCATTGTGATGGTGTCCCATAATGACTGTGTCCCAGGACACACAATAGTGTCCTGCAGTGAGGGATCATCACAACTAAAGATGCAGACAATGCAACACAGTATCATGGTGCCCTGGCTATCATGCCAGCAGGATACCAGTACTTGTCATTGATGCACTTCATGCGTAGTGCTTTATAGAATACATCCGTACAGAGAGACCATTCATCCCAGCCTGAAATGCAGCTGCTTCTGGGGAGGAACTTGACAGCCAATTTGTACCACAATGGTGTGACAGAGGCGACAAAGTGAAAAAATGTCTCCTCCTGTCACAACTGCAGGGGCAAGATGGGTCAGCAGGATGCAATCGCCCACACTGGCCAGGACAGGAGGGTTAAGCAGTGAGGAAGTGGACTCTTTAGTGATCACACATGGTCAGGATGTTGGTTTTAAGCTTCCTCTGAGAGATGGCGGCACAGTGTCCCCTGAGCATCATGCTTTGGCGCTGATTCAATACTGACTCTGAGGGAAGGTCTCGGCTTCCTGCATCACCAGCCCAGGAGCAAGAGCTCACCTGGGACGGTTCAGGAGGTGATTGCCTTCCCCGCCGCGCGGCCGCCTCACTCTGCATAGAGCTGCTGGGGCGAGTCCGGAGCCCAGTTCTGGCTGCCCGGAAAGGCACCGCTTTTAGAAAATGTGCTCAGGGGAAGTGACTGCTTTCCCTGCACCCCTCTAGCAACGCTACTGCCTCTAACTCTTTCTTGGACTTTTAAAAAATATAATTATTTATGCTATTGCCTTACTTCCTTTATACTTCATTAGATCTTCACCTTTTTTTTTCTTTTTATAGGCTTTATTCCTTTCTTTAATCAACATTTTGCACTCCTCATTCCACCATGGAAGTGAGTTTTCAGTTTTGGGGTACTTCAGAATTTTACCTATGGCTACAGTAGCTGTTGCTATTAATCCCTTTAGCACATTATCATTGAAATTCTCTATGTCATCACTCACACAGTGATCATTCACAAATTCAGTACATTTACTGTTAGCTTTCTTAAAATTCCAGTGAGTACTTTTTCATTACATGCAATCTTACCTTGCCCGTGAATACTAATAAGTGTAGGGAAATGATCACTCCCCATTCCTTCTTCCTTATTTATTTCCCAATTGCATCTACTTGCAGTATCTCCTGTTATAATTCCCAGGTCTAAGCAAGAAAAACTAACATCGGCTGCATTAAATCTAGTTGGGGTGCCATCGTTTCAAACCACTAGATTGTTTTCATCAATTAACTTTTCAAAGCATGCACCATTGTTATCCATTGTTGTACTGCTCCACAATTTATTTTGACTGTTTAGGTCACCACACATAATATATGGCATTCTTCACTATCTCTTATCAGAGGGGTAGCCGTGTTAGTCTGAATCTGTAAAAAGCAACAGAGGGTCCTGTGGCACCTTTGAGACTAACAGAAGTACTGGGAGCATAAGCTTTCGTGGGTAAGAACCTCACTTCTTCAGATGCAAGAAGTGAGGTTCTTACCCACGAAAAGTTATTGCTCCCAGTACTTCTGTTAGTCTCAAAGGTGCCACAGGACCCTCTGTTGCTTTTTACAGATTCAGACTAACACGGCTACCCCTCTGATAAGAGATAGTGAAGAATGCCATATATTATGTGTGGTGACCTAAACAGTCAAAATAAATTGTGGAGCAGTACAACAATGGATAACAATGGTGCATGCTTTGAAAAGTTAATTGATGAAAACAATCTAGTGGTTTGAAACGATGGCACCCCAACTAGATTTAATGCAGCCGATGTTAGTTTTTCTTGCTTAGACCTGGGAATTATAACAGGAGATACTGCAAGTAGATGCAATTGGGAAATAAATAAGGAAGAAGGAATGGGGAGTGATCATTTCCNATTGCTCCCAGTACTTCTGTTAGTCTCAAAGGTGCCACAGGACCCTCTGTTGCTTTTCACTATTTCTTGTAACTCAGAGCATTCTAATTTCCCGCATTAGTTATAGATATTATATTTGAGATGTCTTCGTTCTCTACTTCCAAGTTGTTTGCCCTTTCCCTTATGAAAGTATTAACCTCTCCTCCTCTTCCTAGTTTTCAGTCTTGTCTAAAGGCAATATACCTGGGAATTTTAAGAGCAAGCTTTTTAACCAACCATGTTCCTGGCTACATATGAAATGTAGTTTAGCGTTCATTTTCAGGATATTTTCCTTTAGTTCTTGACCATATGCTATCAAACTCTGCATATTCCAACAAAAGATTGTGATCCCCATATTAGTCATATGTCACCATTAACCTCATTCAAAATCACATGGATTCAATCCATTGACAGATTGCTAACATACAAGCATTTTTCCATTGCCCTTGGTATAATTTTCATTTTTTCTGATTTTTTACCCTGCTTGTAATGTGTGATGTATCACTTCTATCATAAATACTATAAACCTTTCTTTTTTCCACTACTAGCATATTATTGCCTATTCCTTCCATAATGTTTATCATATTCTTTATAGAGTGAGGTTGTGTCTGCAGTTCTGCTTTTCCTGTGTTGATTTTCATTTCCTTCTCCACCTGATGTTTTGAGAGTATCCATACAGCTTCCACATAAGTAGGGCCCTACCAAATTCACAGCCATGAAAAATGCTTCAAGGACCGTGAAATCTGGTCTCCCCCCCATGAAATCTGATCTTTTGTGTGCTTTTACCCTGTACTATGCAGATTTCTCAAATTGGGGGTCCTGACCCAAAAGGGAATTGCAGGGGGGTCACAAGGTCATTTTAGGGGGGGTCGTGGTATTGCCATGCTTATGTCTTTGCTGCCTTCAGAGCTGGATGGCTGGAGAGCAGTTGGAGAGTGACGGCTGGCCAGGAGCCCAGATCAGAAGACAGAGCTGCCAGCAGCAGCAGCACCATAGGCGATGAGTGAACTGCCAGCTGGGGAAGGCTAGCCCCAAACCCCACCCTTTACACCTGAAGTCCTGCCCCTTGCACCCCCTACCAGAGCCGAAGCTCCCCATGTGCCCCACCCACCGGAGCCCAGAACCGCCCTCCCTACTGCAGCCACCAGCCAAATCCTGCACTTAGCCCTCCCAGCCACAAAGGAGCACCGGGAGGGCGGGTGGCCACGGCCCTAGTCCCGGAGCATGGGAGGCGCGCGGACCCAGCCTCCCCAGCCTGGGATGGGGCAGGCGGCCACCAGCTGCAGCCTTCCCAGCTCCAGAGCACAGGAGGGTGGGCAGCGCGCAGCCCCAGCCATTCCAGCCTGGGGGGGGGGGGGCGGCCGGCCCCAGCCTCCCCAGCTCCAGGGCGTGGGAAGGTGGGCAGTGCAGGGCCCCAGCCTCAGCAGAGCACTGAGGGGCTGGACTGGAGCTGGAGGACTGGAGCCACATACAGGGAGTGGTCACAGCAGGGGGCGGCATCACGCCTGGCTGTTTGGGAGGCAAAGCCTCCCCCAGCCTATGTGACCCACTGCCCATGAGCAGCTCAGAAGTAAGGATGGCATGGTATGGTATTGCCATCCTTACTTCTGCGCTACTGCTGGCAGTGGCTCTGCCTTCAGAGCTGGGCTCCCAGCCAGCAGCTGCCGCTCTCCAGCTGCCCAGCTCTGAAGGCAGCGCTGATGCCAGCAGAAGCAAAGAAGTAAGGGTAGCAGTACCGCAACCCCCCTACAATAACCTTGCCACCCCCCAAAAACTCCTCTTTGGGTCAGGACCCCTACAATTACAACAAATTTAAATAGCTGAAATCATGAAATTTACAATTTTTAAAATCCTATGACCATGAAATTGACCAAAATGGACCATGAATTTGATAGGGCCCTACACATAAGATATGTTATTAACAATTTTTTGTCTTTTGTATCTCTTTAGTTTGTCTTGCTGCAATACACCCTCTATATGCCAGACTGTGATTACTACCATAGTTACTACACTTGACCTCTGCCCATTCTATACAATTTTCATAGAAATGTTCCCCCCATCACATTTACCACATCTCATTTTCCCTTTTGTGAATATTTGCTATATGCCCATACCATTGGCACTTACAACACCTTAGAAGAGTTGGGGGTATATGTCTTGGTTCTGAATAGCTGAAATCCTGGTGTTACTTTTTCAGGTAGAGTCCTTCCTTTAAATATAATCGGTACTGCTGTTGATGGCCTGCTTTCTCCTCCTCGTTTACTATTTAGTCATTTACTTACTAACATTTTAGTTTCTATGCTTTCTATTATATCATCATTGGTCAGTTCTAATGGCACTCCATATATTACCTCCTTCATTTCAGTCCAATTCTTTGGTAGCTGGCAACTTATTTTAACTTTCCTTAGTGTTTTAGCTTTTAGCAGGTTATTAGTCTGCTCTTTGTTTTTACATTCAATTAAAAGATCCCCATCTCGCAATCTCCTGGCTCTTATTATATCCTCTGTGCCTTTTTTAATCCAGTCAGCTACTTTCACAGGGTTAACATCAACTAATCTTATTTCTTTGGCTAGTAATCCTACAGTTATGACATTTTGATTTATTTCCTTCCTCAACTTTGCTTTTTTGCGAATGTCATCATCATCTGCTTCTGCTTCTACTCTTTTATTTTCCCCCTCCTGCTTTGTAGCCATTCTCCCTTTCTAACAGGCTCTATTTCAGCTTCCAGAGTGACTTCATTTGAGGTCAGAAAGTCTTCCATCTCAGCAGCCAGTCTGTCAGTCTAGCCAACCTCCTGCCATCAACTGAGCTGGAGCTCTGCCTCTTAAGTTCTTCCCTCCAATCCTGACATTTCACACAGGTGTAACAGGGCAGAGCTACCTGAACCCACATTAGCTCATTAACCCCAGGTTGTTCAGTGTGGGTATCTCCTGGCTTCTATCAGAGACAGGGTACAGGACTAGATGTTAGTTGTGTCTGATCCAGTATGCCAATTTCTCTGTTCCTAACTCCAGGAAGTTTGGACTATATATGGTGTACTAGACTTTCTTCAGAGCAGAGCAATCCTGTCACCCATCCAAAATTACCTCAGGCATTCTACAGAGACCAGGACATCTTCACAAAGCCTTTGGGTTGCCTCACTGGCTCCTTACTGTTCTTGGACATCTACCACCTACCATTCTTGGGATCTACAGAGTGGAGGAGGGAAAATGGATACATTGACTCCAAGTTAGTCAGCATTTAATTTGTTTTAAAAGCTTTAATTTAAAAAAAAAAGTTTCTAGCCCGTGTGGTAGGAAAGATACCCTTCCAATTGCGAGCCCAAGGCAATGATGGTTGAGTCTGCAACATGCAGCCTGAAATATTACAGAGATTTCATTTTACCCCTTGGCACTGTTATGGGTCTAACTTCTGTAAGGTTCCAATCATGTCACTATCACCAAATCCTGTACATGGTTGGGGTGAGAGTCACTCCCTTGCAGGGGGCCAGCTCAAGAACTAGGCACTATTTAAGTCCTGTATCCTTAAAAAAACAGTAATGCTTTTGTAATGCTGCCTCATTTTCCCAGTATTCTCACCAATCCTTTCCTTGAGATGGTTTCAGTTCTTCATAAAGAATCTTTCTTTCCATATAAGTCTCGCTGCATCGCCACAGCACATGTTCAATGGTTTCTTTAACTTTGCGTATTGCTCAATATTTAGTAGATATAAATTACCATTCCGACCACAGTGACTTGTTAGCACTCTAAATATGGTTACTGTGTCTCTTCTGTCATAGCTGTGAAGCAGAATATTATCCTCAAGTTTAGGACATAGTTCATAGAACTTTTGTCCATTTTTCTCTTTGGTCCATGTTTCTTGCCATTCCTTCTTAGGTTCTCTCTTTATCAAATTTTTGAAGTCCTGTGTACTCAGAGGGATCTTTATATCAACCTCATTTTTTAAGGGATTTTTCACTGCTTTATCTGCCATTTCATTGCCAGGTATTACGACGTGCACCAGAATCCACGCTATTACTAATAGGTATATCTAATTGTACTATCTCCATAGTTACGAACAATATTTCATTGATTAAGTCATTTCTGCTTTCTGAGGTTCCCTTTCTGATCACCATTATACCCAATAAAAAATCAGATAGGATAGGAACTGTAGCTCAGCTTATCCAGGCCAGTGCCAACAGCATGCCTGCCAATTCAGATGTCATAATGGCCACAAAATTGGATAGTCTCATAGAGCTTAATTTCCCACCCCCCTTTTGAGCTGTCTGGCTCTCTTTTAAGCGCCTCCTCCATCTGGAACAGGCTCTGCAGGTGCAGCAGAGTGGAACCACCTGGGCCCAGAACTGCTCCTTAACCCCTTCTGTCCCAGTGTGGGGTTTATACACCCCCTCACAAATCCACACTTAAGTCAGTGGAGACACAGGTATAAAACTGGGGTAAGCAAGATAAGAATCAGCCAAAACTCACACAACTGACACATTGATAGTAGTATATAGGTGGAGTCTGGTCACACTTACATCCTTCTCTTCCAATTTAACTCTATTGCCATCAGTACAGTTAGTCCTGATTTAGGCTGTGATCCTGCAAACACTTATGCTTGTGCTTAACACACGTGCCTGAAGTTCAGCATATGCATAAGTATTTGCAGGATCCGGGACCTGCACGTGTAAGGAAGCTTAGAATCAGGCCTGTGTAGTTTCTTCTGGATGCCTGTGCAGAACTCCTGTTAGTACCACTAGGAGAGATGCCCTCTCAGGGAGGAAATATAGGTCTTAGTATGAGATCATGCTGCAGTGGTTATGTTCTGCATCTGTCAGCAGCTTTCTAGGCTCTTGTGTTTTCACATGTATGAATTACCCTTTGGCGGACAGTAGGATTTATTTTTCTTTATGCACATCCATTTTTAAAGTGAATGTAAAATTTATTTAACCTTCTATGCTTTTCCTTCATGTTCCCACATTCTCAAGAAAAGAGGTGGCTATTGAGTAAGCACTGTCAACCCCATAAAATAGTAATTTTATTTGTCACAGTCAATATATGATCCAATGGTAAAGTTGATCTTGTATTTCAGTGGGTCCTTTCTGTGGTTTTATTGTCATTATTCATAGGTAATACATATGTTTGAGCAATATCTTATGCACATCTCTTATTATAATAGCACCACTATAGTATACTGTATAATCTGTACGATGACAACTACCTATAAAGGCAAATAAACAGTGAACTGAAATTCTGGGGTCTATTCCTAGCTCTGCTACTACTTGTTCTGTGACCTTGGACAAGTCACTTACCTTCTCTGTGCCGCAATGTCCCCCATCTATAAAACAGGAATAATACCTCACTACCTTAGAGGGCTGTGCTAAAGCTTAATGCTTGCAAACTAATTTTTAAAAGCTCCTTAGCTGAAAGCACTAGATATGGTAAGCAGATATCAGATTTGCTTTGTTTAAATAAACATTTAAAAGCTTTTATATATATATATATGGAGCTCTACCTATCTCATAGGACTGGAAGAGACCTTGAAAGGTCATGAGTCCAGTCCCCTGCCTTCACAGCAGGACCAACTACCGTCCCTAACAGATTTTTTTGCCCCAGATCCCTAAATGGCCCCCTCAAGATTGAACTCACAACCCTTGGTTTATCAGGCCAATTCTCAAACCCCACTGAGCTTAAACTTAAAACTTAACATTAATAGAAATGTTTTCAAAATTAGTCTGAAATAATTGTTCAATCAAAACATTTTTCTTAATTTAAATAGCTCCTAGCAGTGTTTGCAACTCAAACATTGCAACATGTGCTAGTGCAAGTCACACAAAACTGACTAGAAATACACCGGTATAATTTCACTGCCCCGTGAAGGGAAATGCAAGAACCAGGCATACATCAGATCTGGTGAAACATGAATTAGATTCTAAAAGTTATTTCTATTTTAATGCTCTAAGGCAGCAGTTCCCAAACCTGGGTCCAGCATTACAATGAACCACCTGGAGGAGGCTTGTAAAAGCAGTGGCAAACAAAAGGGGTGGAGCCAACATAGCTGCTTCTGCTACCAGGTACTGCTATCTGAGAGAAAACAGAAGGCCCCCTCAGGGATGAGAACTGCTGGTGGGATAGGAATGTCCAAGGGGGAAGGTAACAATGAAGCTTGGCAGTATGTATGGGGGAGGGGAGGATGCCACAGAGCATGGCTGGAGAAGGGAAGGCAGAAAGCAGGAAGATATATGCAGAAAAAGAGGAGGACCAGACAACTGGGAAGTATAAAAGGGGCCAGGCAGTAGAAGAGCATGTTCAGCAGAGCAAGAGAGGATGAAATAAAGAGCAAAAGAAATCAGTAGTTCCAATCCTGATCTGCATCTAAACTGCTCATCACCCATAAGGAGAGGGACCAAAGGTGGTTTTACAGTCCCCCAAATAAGCCAGGAACTGGGCCAGCCCCCAACATAGGTTAGAGCAGTCTCAGGGCTGTTTTAATTTACACCCAGGTATCGTCCCTGGGGTCCACTATGGCAGCTGGAAATTGCCACAGTGTAGGGATGTCCGGGGAATGCCCTGTACACCAGGGGGGTGGTGGAATAAGAAACACTACAGGAGCCCTACATCACAGGGACTCCCCCACACTGCATAAGAGTTACCTTCCTCTGTATTGGGGGGTGGGGGGAACACAGATTGACAGAGCCCAATTAATATTAATCAACTTCAGTGTCTCTCAGTGTGTTGTTATAGGAACAATCTGCAGCAATGGGTGAGTGGTAGTTGCTTTCTACTGTAGAAACCAATTACTTGGTTTAGCACAGGGCTCAAACACGGAAAAAACAAAGTGCACTAAAAACAGCAGCTGGATCCGGATATCTTACACCTCTTCAGTGCTTACAACAGCTCAAGATCCTAGGATTATAACTGACCACTGGAAACCGGCAGAGATCCAGTTCAACTGACCTAAGCTAGTTAGTTTCAGCTCTGCTCACAATAAACAGCTTTCTTTGAGATAAGTCTAGAGTTCACCTCTTGCAAGGCATAATGACCTCAATCAGCCTGGGGAGGTGAAAGGATGTCAGCAACAGGCCAGGCCAGTATGTGTGCATGTACACAACTTGGGTGTGCACTTTGTACCTCAACACACTCAGGGTGTGAGTAGACTGGCTGCATAAAACACACCCTGCGTTTCTTATTGAGCTTATTAAATCATTTAATAGGGTGTGTGGGGAGGGGGGAGAAGCCTTTAAAATCTAATACATTAATGACAGATTAATCCACCCAGGAGAATAGTCATAAAGTGAACTGGCATATAAAATAAAACATAATTAAATACAAATGAATATTAAATTATAAAGATCAAAATGCAGCGTAAAATTCATTCCTGTGCAGAGGGCCAGCACAAGCTTCAATTCTTCCTCCTGAGCCCAGTTCTGAGACCGGAGTGGAACATAAGTGGTGCATCAGGCCCTCAACCAGAGGGTGAATTTCAGCCATTTGACAATAGTCTTTGAATGGTAACTGCACAGTCTAATCACAGCTGAACAATGAGACAGTACGAGACACATTGAAACGCTGCTTATGGCTAATAAAGACCAGCAGAAATTGTCGGAGTTCCCTTTTACATCATCTGAAGATCTACCCCCTAGTGTTTAAATCTCTGCTATTGAAAAGCCCCGTCCCTTGTTTTCTCTGCTATCCACCCTCGGCAGCTCTGCTGTGAGCTAGGTCTCACACATTCACGGCAGGTCTACACTTACAAAGCTGCAGCGGTGGCGCTGCGCCGCTGTAGCCGTTTAGTGAGGATGCTCCTATGCCAACAGGAGAGCTTCTCCCTTCGGCGTTGTTAATCCACCTCTGTGAGAAGCGGTAGCTGTGTCGATGGGAGAAGCTCTCCCATCAACATAGCACTATCTACACTAGGGGTTTAGGTTCATATAACTGTGTCGCTCAGGGGGGGGGATTTTTCACGCCCCTGAGCAACATAGTTATACCGATGTAAGTTTGCAGTGTAGACGTGGTCCAAACAGTCGACGCCTGCCCCCCAGCAACTCAGCTGTCTGGGGAGCAGCAGCCTGAACAAGGCTTGAAAAAAGGAAGCCACAGCCACGGCTCAGTGAGTAACCAAAGCAAGACAGTCTTCTGGAGCCCTGCTCCTGATCTGGTGAGTGACTGCAGGACAGCATCATCTTTCTTTTACAAAGCATTGCTCAGTCTGCTGTTGCTGAGGTGAGAGAAGAAAGCAAAGAGAGGATCAGGAGAACCTCACAATACGGATTTCATTAAATATTTGTAATTGTAAAGGTTTGGGATTTTGTAATGAGGATTGTTTGACAAAGCACATTTGGATGTGGCACGGTGATCTGCCTGGTGAACAGGCTTTGTAGTTCCAACTTCCACATTTATTAGATAGTAATCACTGGCAGAAAGCCTCCTGAGACAATCAGATTGCATTTTATGGCCAAAATCATCATGTATTGGAATGAATAAACAGCATACAGTGCTTAGAAGAATGGGGCTATAATAGTAGAACTTATTTCATGATCCCAAAGCATTTTTCAAATGTTAAACAAATCTCACCACCCCGTGGGAGGTAAGTTAGAGAAAGGCAGCCAGGAGAGGGTAGTTCCTTTTCCCTTTGTGTGTTTTTTCCATTGGTTTGCTCCCCTCCACCCTTCTCAGTGAGTGGTGAAGAGAAACAGAGGGCCACAGACCTAAGGCTCCCGTTTTAAAGTGAAGCTCTGCTCTGAATAGCAACTGTAACAATGGCACCTTCTAACTCCCTGGGTTTGCTCCCTGGTTGAAATCCTTACCCCACTGAAGTCACTGGGAGTTCTGCCATTGGCTTGGATGGGGCCAGGATTCTCCTTCACCTCCCCGGTGTATTTAGACATATCTCCGCTGATTTTACTGACAAATAAGCTGTTGCTATTTTATACTCCTGAGAGTGCAGCAGAGGCAACAGCTATGGGGAAGTGAGAGTCTCTTCTAGTTCATTCATCACCAACTTCATTTGTAACTAAATTCCAGTTATGGGGCCAACTGCTGCCCTCGTGTGCAACATGCAACCCCATTGAAGACACTGGAACTGCACAGGTTTAACAGAGAGCAGAATTTGGCCCATGGAGTTTTTATTACTAGTAATGAGAATGAGCCAGAAAGAACCCAGCTTGATTCTCCAAAATCAGGTTGAGTGTGCTGGGCGAATAGTAACAAAAAATAAATGTTTTACTTGTACATCTAGCAAATTTGCTGGGGAAGCCACTGAGACTGAATCCTCCTGGAACCCTCCAATGCTGTTTGTAGAGCCATGTTTCAGAGAAGAACTTCACTTTAACATTACACAGTTAAGAGTGCTATGGTTTCCTTATAGACACATATTCGCTCTTCCACTTCTCTTTTCCCAGTCCTGTATCTTCAGGCAACTAGGCAACAGAACAAAAAGGAAACGGCTTGGAAAAAGAAAATATATTTGTCTGCTTTATTTCCTTTGATCATCAAACATGCCTATCCCAGGCTCTAGGTGCCCTGGCAAGGGTTAACAATACAGAGTGAGATTTCCAAATGCACTCAGTATTGGCTTAACTCTGCTCTCATTGAAGTTCATGGGTATTTTGCCATTCACTTCAGCAGGAGCAGAGTTAGGCCAGTTGCAAGTGCTTTTCAAACTCCCCTCCACAGTCCCGAACAAAGAATAAAACCAAAAATAAAACAGTGGCAATCCCACCTGACAGAAAGCAGCCATCCCACAAGAGAACCTCACACATCCCAACCCCTCAGCTCTCACATGCCCTCAGACACCACAACCCTCCCCACTGGCCCATTCCAAAAGGTGGTTTTAAAAAGGTCAATAAACGTGGATTACTTTATTTGAAGAGGGGAGTGAATTCTCAGGGCGAGGACACGCACACACACCCCTTCCAGCAGCGGCCACTACAAGCTGACAGGGCAGCTTGGTAAAATGGAGTGAGATGGGTTAAGATTTTGCCTCTTAAGATGATCTGGTGTACTTGGTATAATTGACTGACCTTTATTTTGAACGCTGTGCTTGTCAGAAAGAGAAAACAAAGCAGAACGTAAATTATGAATCAACAGGCAGGAGTGTATATTCAGGTGAATCCGAATAAGGGTGGGACATGGTGAGTCACTGCCGTGACTTAGTCTGAAATGCCGTGTAATCAATGACTCACCATTTACTGACGTGTGTTATGTAACTCCTTATTGTATTGTGTCTGTCAGCCTTTTTGCTGGACTTCAGTCTCTCTGGATTAGATGGGTGCCAGTAACGTTTTAGAAATGCCACATCTGCTGGGCACTGGATGACTTTGAAAAACTGAATGAATGATTCCAGTGCTGTATTCCAGTGAAGACATCAGCTCCCAGACACTAGGAAAATATTTCAAAATATCTATTATAAGTCTGCATCCATAAGAGGTTCAGTAAATTAATCCATGATCTAATTCTGTTTACTTTCAGTGCTCTGTTACCTCCTTCAAATGTCATCAGCTAGTTATTCAACCAGTTTATAAATTTAGCTCTATATTAATATAGCTATCCAACCATGGGGACTTGCACCAAATAAAACAAAGCTAAATGTTTGGATATCTGAGTTTTGAACCTGCAGTTTGTTAGAAATTGTTATTAGGGAGAGCCCTTTCAAATCAGGGTTTAAATATTCATAGAGTGATAGCTGTGGGAGATGGAAAACACCTGGCAGCAATCATCTAGTCTAACTTCCAGCCAAAGGATCCTATTGTACTGTTGCCCCTTGGAGCCAAGCAGTTAGCCAATATTTGGGGGGCTTGCTGAGTTGTTTCTGTTAGGAGGAGAAACTGATTACAAGAGCCAGGTGTTTCTTCAGTGCAATCCTATTTATTTAAAAATAATGTACCCAAAATTCCCTAAATGCATCAGAAACAAACAAGAGGCAGTTTCCTTGTTCAGAAATCCAAGTCTGCCTCTTTAGCAAGTTTTCTGCCCCAAGGAGCATGCTCTCCACTGCTTCTCTCGGAGGCGGGTCCTTCACTCGCTCCGGGACCCGCTGCCGAAGTGCCCTGAAGACGCGGAGCGGAAGGACCCCTGCCACCGAATGCTCAGAGGAGGAGCACTGCCACCTAGGGCAGCAAAAACTCTGGCGCTGCTCCTGGGCAGGGGGGGAGGAATGGCTTCTATTGTTTCCAGCTATCACTACAGAGAGTTATTCAATTGCTCCTTCCAGATAGCCTGAATGAAGATGCATCTACTTTAGCCAGTCCTGTGACTGATTGTAGCCATTATCATCTTCTAGCAAACTAGTACATTTACTACTGCTTTGTCTAGTCTAATCTTAAATGTCCCAAAGTTTTCATCACTTTCCTAGGAAGCCTGTTCCATAATTAAGAGATCTTAAGGTCAGGGTGTTTTTCCATGCTGTTAGGCTTAAATTTTGCCTCTCAATTTCATTCCATTCTCCCAGTTATCGACCCTTTACTTCAAATATTTGTAGATTGTTATTATTAGTCATCATCTATTCAGGCTGTACATATTTAACTTTGAAATTTTAAAGAGAGGTTAAGGTCTGAAAAATGATTGTAAAATGGTATCTTCCTACTCAGCTGATCTGTTCCACAATTATCGTACCCACTTACTTCACTGACCAAAATAAACATTTTTTTACTCTAGGTAGCATGGCAAAGCCAACACAGCCATGAGAGAATGACCTGAATTATTTTCTGGCTCTTGCCTCACTAACAGAATTGTTATCTAGATGACAGCTATAGAATCATTATAAGTGATGATTATGTTCCAGGCAGTTTGTAGAGCTGACTAGTAGAAAAACCCATTGTTTTACTTGTAAATTGAGCAAAGTTGATCTGGCATCATTGACAGGCAAACGGACAGGCTCCGCTATAGACAGCCCACAATCTAAATGTCTGAGTGTAGCAAAGAAACTTTTAATGAAAGGAGGGAAGTCACCGAACGTTAATTAGGGAAAATGCAACAAGCAGGATTCGCAAACCTAAAACTGTGAGCCTCATGTTTTTGAGTTCTGCCTCATGTTTTTGAGTTCTACAACCAAAAGTTCCTTTTCTATGCCCCTTTCTGCTCCTCACCATACCCCACTCACAGTGTTGTCCTTGGTCAGTGAGGACCCAGGGTTCAGAAGTGCATCTCTCTGAGTTCACCTCCCATCCGGGGAAGAAGACACCTGGCTTGCTCTGCCATCTGAGCACTTGCTCTGGCTGGCCGCCTCGACAACCGCTGCTTCTGTCCTCCCTGCCGCTGCTGCTTCTTGCCGCCTGGCCACTCTGCCAGCCACTTCTCCTTGCCGCCCGGCCACCCTGCCAGCCACTTCTCCTTGCCACCTGGCCACCCTGCCGACTGCTCGCCACTTTCACTGTCTGACTGCATGCCACTTTCACCAGCCGCCCATCAGTCATCTCCTGCCTCTCTGCTGTGACCTCTGTCGGTCAGTCTCTTAGTAATTTTTAGCTCTCAGTAGGCTGGGCAGAAACACAGCCCCACCACAACTGATTTCAGCTCCCATTGAGTTCTTAACATAACACAAGGCTCCTAATGAAGTCTATTTAGCTCTATCTTTGAACAGTGGGGAGGAACAGGTTAAACGAGACCGGGGACCCTTAGAGAGAATCAACACCTCCTGGCTGGGACACCTGTCCCTACCCCTCTTACTTTCACAGAGGTCTGGCATTCAAGCCCCTGACTTAACGAGGTCCTTTCAGTTGAGAGTTCATTTGGCACAGGTTAAGCACAGTTCTGCTCCCCTTTATTCATACAATAAAGACAACAACATTGATAACATCATTTCACTACCCCTGCATTCAGTACTAAAGTGATTTGTAACCCAACACCAGCCAAAGTTGATCACTTTGAGCAACACTGCTCTATCTGCTGGATATCTAAGCAGAGTAGGTGTGTTCCCGTAAATACAGTTTGCTCCTGAAGTCTCTCCCCCTCCCAGCTAGCTGTCAGGGGAGTGTTCATTCAGACCCTGCTTACACATGAAAGTTAGTTTGGAATAAGGTAGGGTGTGAATTTAAAGCAGATTAACTATTCTTGATTTTTTTCCAGAATAAGGGCATCCATACATGGAGTTAATCAAGAATAGTTAATCAGGAACAGCTCTTCTAGAATAACTCTGGGTACGTCTACACTATGAAATTAGGTCGAATTTATAGAAGCCGGTTTTATAGAAATCGGTTTTATACAGTCGATTGTGTGTGTCCCCACATAAAATGCTCTAACTGCATTAAGTCAGCGGACTGCATCCACAGTACCGAGGCTAGCATCAACTTCCGGAGCCTTGCACTGTGGGTAGCTATCCCACAGTTCCCACAGTCCGCCGCCTATTGGAATTCTGGGTTGAGATCCCAATGCCTGATGATGCAAAAACAGTGTCGCGGGAGATTTTGGGTACATGTCGTCAGGCCCCTCCCTCTCGGTCAGAGCAACGGCAGACAATCGATTCGTGCCTTTTTATCTGGGTTACCTGTGCAGACAACATACCACGGCAAGCATGGAGCCCGCTCAGCTCAGCTCAGCGTCACCATATGTCATCTGGGTGCCGGCAGACATGGTACTGCATTGCTACACAGCAGCAGCTAATTGCCTTTTGGCAGTAGACGATGTAGTATGACTGGTAGCCGTCATCGGCTATCTGGGTGCTGGCAGACGTGGAGCTGCATTGCTGCACAGCAGCAGCTCCTTGCCTTTTGGCAATGGATGGTATATTACGATTCATACCCATCATCGTCGTATTCCTCAGTGAGTTCAATCAGAGGCACGTGGGCAGACATGTTTTGTCTCCTGGCCTATTGAATCGTCTTGATAATGATGGCTAGCAGTCGTAGTACATCATTTTCTGCCAAGCACCCAGAAGATGCCGATGGCTATGAGTCATGCTGCACCGTCTGCTGCCAGCTTAAGATGTAAAAAATAGATGGACCAGATTTGTTTTGTATTCATTTGCTTCCCCCTCCCTCCATGAAATCAACGGCTTGTTAAACCCAGGGTTTTGAGTTCAATCTTTGGGAGGACCATTCTGGGTGACAGTTGTTTGTGTTTCTCCCTGATGCACAGCCACCTTTGTTGATTTTAATTCCCTGTATCTGTAAGCCATGTCATCATTCGCCCCTCCCTCCTTCCCTCCCTCCCTCCGTCAGACAATAGTTTCGCGCCTTTTTTCAGCCCAGACGCCATAGCACTGGGATCATGGAGCCCACTCAGATCACCGCGGCAATTATGAGCACTATGAACACCACACGCATTGTCCTGGAGTATATGCAGAGCCAGAAGATGCCAAAGCAAAACCAGCCGAGGAGGCTGTGGAATGCCGATTCTGGGCCCGGGAAACAAGCACAGACTGGTGGGACCACATCGTGTTGCAGGTGTGGGACGATTCCCAGTGGCTGCGAAATTTTCGCATGCGTAAGGGCACTTTCATGGAACTTTATGACTTGCTTTCCCCTGCCCTGAAGCACCAGAATACCAGGATGAGAGCAGCCCTCACAGTTGAGAAGCAAGTGGCGATAGCCCTGTGGAAGCTTGCAACACCAGATAGCTACCGGTCAGTCGGGAATCAATTTGGAGTGGGCAAATCTACTGTGGGGGCTGCTGTGATCCAAGTAGCCAACACAATCAAAGGCCTGCTGATATCAAGGGTAGTGACTCTGGGAAATGTGCAGGTGGATGGCTTTGCTGCAATGGGATTCCCAAACTGTGGTGGGGCGATAGACGGAACACATATCCCCATCTTGTCACCGGAGCACCAAGCCACCGAGTACATAAACCGCAAGGGGTACTTTTCAATGTTGCTGCAAGCCCTGGTGGATCACAACGGACGTTTCACTAACATCAACGTGGGATGGCCGGGAAAGGTACATGATGCTCGCGTCTTCAGAAACTCTGGTCTGTTTCAAAAGCTGGAGGAAGGGACTTTCTTCCCGGACCAGAAAATAACCGTTGGGGATATTGAAATGCCTATCGTTATCCTTGGGGACCCAGCCTACTCCTTAATGCCATGACTCATGAAGCCGTACACAGGCAGCCTGGACAGTAGTTAGGACTTGTTCAACTATAGGCTGAGCAAGTGCTGAATGGTGGTGGAATGTGCATTTGGAGGTTTAAAAGTGCACTGGTGCAGTTTACTGACTCGGATAGACCAAGTGAAGCCAATATTCCAATTGTTATTGCTGCTTGCTGTGCGTTCCACTATATCTGTGAGAGTAAGGGGGAGACATTTATGGCGGGGTGGGAAGTTGAGGCAAATCGCCTGGCCGCTGATTACATGCAGCCAGACACCAGGGCTGTTAGAAGAGTACAGCAGGGCATGGTGCGCATCAGAGAAGCTTTGAAAACGAGTTTTGTGACTGGCCAGGCTACGGTGTGAAACTTCTGTTTGTTTCTCCTTGATGAACCCTCCGTCCCCCCGGTTCACTCTACTTCCCTGTAAACTAACCACCTTCCCCTCCCCCCTTCGAGCACCGCTTGCAGAGGCAATAAAGTCATTGTTACTTCACATTCATGCATTCTTTAATAATTCATCACACAACTAGGGAGATAACAACTAGGGAGGGAAGGAAAAGGACACACTGCAGTTTAAAACTTTAAAACTTTAACACTTATGGAAGGCCAACCTTCTGATGCTCGGGCAATCATCTGGGGTGGAGTGACTGGGTGGCCGGAGGCCCCCCCACCGCGTTCTTGGGTGTCTGGGTGAGGAGGCAATGGGAATTGGGGAGGAAGGCTGTTGGTTACACGGGGCTGTAGCGGCGGTCTCTGCTCCTGCTGCCTTTCCTGCAGCTCAACCATACGCTGGAGCATATCAGTTTGATGCTCCAGCAGCCAGAGCATCGACTCTTGCCTTCTGTCAGCAAGCTGATGCCACCTATCCTCTTCAGCCCGCCACTTGCTCTCTTCAGCCCGCAATTTGGCCCGCCACCTCTCCTCTCGTTCATATTGTGCTTTTTTCACTCTGACATTGACTGCCTCCACACATTCTGCTGTGCTCTGTCAGCGTGGGAGGACATCTGGAGCTCCGAGAACATATCATCCCGAGTCCGCCATTTTCTCCTTCTAATCTTCACTAGCCTCTGTGAAGGAGAAACGTTTGCAGCTGGTGGAGGAGAAGGGAGAGGTGGTTAAAAAAGACACATTTTAGAGAACAATGGGTACTCTCTTTCACGTTAAATTTTGCTGTTCACATTACACAGCACATGTGCTTTCATTACAAGGTCGCATTTTTCCTCTTACATTGAGGGCCTGCCGGTTTGGTGTGAGAGATCACTCACGCAGTGCCAGGCAACAGATTTCGGCTTGCAGGCAGCCATGGTAAGCCACAGTCTTTTGGCTTTTTTAACCTTCTTAACATGTGGGAATGGTTTCAAACAGTAGCGCCCTTATTTCCCATAACAAGCACCCATTAAAATGGGTTTGCAATGTGGCTAACAGCTTGGAACATTTCTGTTCAGCTGAGCAGGAACGGGCACCTCTGAATGTCCTCTTAATAAAATCACCCCATTTCAACCAGGTGACTGTGAATGATATCACTCTCCTGAGGATAACAAAGAGCGATAAGGAATGGATGTTGTCTGCATGCCAGCAAACACCGGGACCATACGCTGCCATGCTTTGTTATGCAATGATTCCAGACTTCGTGCTACTGGCCTGGCGTGGTAAAGTGTCCTACCATGGCGGACGGGATAAGGCAGCCCTCCCCAGAAACCTTTTGCAAAGGCTTTGGGAGTACATGAAGGAGAGCTTTCTGGAGATGTCCCGGGAGGATTTCCGTTCCATCCCCATACACGTTAAAAGACTTTTCCAGTAGCTGTACTGGCTGTGATTGCCAGGGCAAATTAATCATTAATCATTAAACACGCTTGCTTTTGAACCATGTGTAATATTTACAAAGGTACACTCACCAGAGGTCCCTTGTGTGCCCTCAGGGTCGAGGAGCACGCCCTGGGTGAGTTCGGGGGTTACTGGTTCCAGGTCCAAGGTGATAAACATATCCTGGCTGTTGGGGAAACCAGTTTCTCCACTTCCTTGCTGTGAGCTATCTTCATAGTCTTCATCATCATCTTCCTTGTACCCCGAACCCGCTTCCCTGTTGCGTGATTCTCCATTGATGGACTCAAAGCACCCCCTAGCATGGCATGCAGCTCCGCGTAGAAGCGGCATGCTTGCAGCTCTGCTCCGGACCGTCCGTTTGCCTCTCTGGCTTTGTGGTAGGCTTGCCTTAGCTCCTTAATTTTCACGCGGCACTGCTGTGCGTCCCTGTTATGGCCTCTGTCCTTCATGGCCTTTGAGACTTTTTCTAATATTTTGCCATTTCGTTTACTGCTACGGAGTTCAGCTAGCACTGATTCATCTCCCCATATGGTGAGCAGATCCCGTACCTCCCATTCTGTACATGCTGGAGCTCTTTTGCGATCCTGGGACTTCATCATGGTTACCTGTGCTGATGAGCTCTGCGTGGTCACCTGTGCTCTTCATGCTGGGCAAACAGGAAACGAAATTGAAAAGTTCGCGGGGTTTTTCCTGTCTACCTGGTCAGTGCATCTGAGTTGAGAGTGCTGTCCAGAGCGGTCACAATGAAGCACTGTGGGATAGCTCCCGGAGGCCAATAACGTCGAATTCCATCCACACTACCCCAAATCCGACCCGGAAAGGCCGATTTTAGTGCTAATCCCCTCGTCGGAGGTGGAGTAAAGAACCCGGTTTAAAGGGCCCTTTAAGTCGAAAAAAAGGGCTTCGTCGTGTGGACGTGTCCAGGCTTAATTTGATTTAAGGCTGCTAAATTCGACCTAAACTCGTAGTGTAGACCAGGCCTCTGTGTGTAGACAAGCCATCAGGAACCATGCTGATGTACTGTAATTCTTCCTTCTTTGGAACTTGGAAGATCTTGCTGCCCAACAAAATTCTAAGAGCAAAATCATGGATGGGCATCATGTGGATGGGAAGAACGTTATTCTATATCAAAGAACATTATTCCTCCACGTATACAGCTTTACCTATCGAGGGCTGTGAGCTTGCACATCCTTTACAGATCCAAAAAAGACAAAATCCCTGCGCTAACAATCTAAGGGCTGATCCTGCAAGGTCGCTGCATCCTGAGTTTCCACTGAATTCAATGGATGGATAGAGCTGGTGGGCTAAGTTCCCTCTCAGCCGCGTGGCTGCGCAGCAGTTTATTAAGTGCCACAAAGGCGCTCAGGGCTGCAGCGGGGAGAGATGCCTCTCCCGCAGCCCGGGACCTGCAGCAGCTAGGGAGAGGCACCCTTCCCCCGTCCCAACCCAGCCCAGCCCCGGACCTGCCACGGCTGGGGGGAAAGGTGCCCCTCCCCTGGCCCCAGCCCAGCCCCAGCCCAAGGCCAGGGGAGAGGTACCTATCCCCCTGCCCCAGCCCAGGTGCTGCTGCAGGGAGAGAGAGCTGTGGGGAGTCCTCTCTTCCCACCATAGTCCCGGGGAAGCCTGCACCCCAAACCCCTTATTCCCAGCCCTACCCCAGAGCCCGCACCCCTAGCCAGACCCCTCACCCCTCCACACATACCCCAACCCTCTGCCCCAGCCCTGAGCCCTCTCCCACACTCCGAACCC
Source organism: Trachemys scripta elegans (assembly GCF_013100865.1). Classification (NCBI taxonomy): domain Eukaryota; kingdom Metazoa; phylum Chordata; order Testudines; family Emydidae; genus Trachemys; species Trachemys scripta. The sequence continues at coordinate 174,330,486 of NC_048300.1, forward strand.
CTCGGCCCCCCTCACCACATGAATTGTGTTATGTGCACCAATCTGGAGGTGATGTATCACACATCACCTCCATATTGCTGCACATAACAAAATTCATTCCGCACATGGGTGGGAAAATTAGAGGGCACATTGCTTGTGGTCTAAGTTCCTTATTCAGCCCTGGTTTACACTTAAAATTTAGACTGACATAGCTACAGCAGTGAAAAATCCACACCCCTGAGCGCCGTAGCTATGCCAACTTAATCCCTGGTGTAAATGTGGCTATTGATGGAATAGTGCTTCCATTGACCTAGTGACCGTCACTCAGGCTGGTGGGTTACCTACAGCGATGGAAACACCCCTTCCATCGCTGTAGGAAGCATCTACACTACAGTGCTACTGTGGCATAGCAACAGCGCTGGAGCTGTGCCACTGTAGTGCCCATAGTATAGACAAGTCCTTAGACAAATATAACACACCACAGACATCTGTCCAATCCTGAGAGGGTGAAGGGATATTGGAGACATGGAGCTCAATGTTAAAAAGTGTTATGGAAAAAGTGGGTTTAATGAAAGGAATTTTAGTTGAGAGTGGGAGGGCACCTTCTTGACATGCAAGAAATGGGCAGCTGTCCCAAGCAAAAGGGCTGGATTGAAAGAAGGTGCAAAGCCAAGAGTGGGAAAAGGAAATAAAAGGGAGTGGTTGAAAGAGAGGATTAAAAGCAGGGCAGAGAGGGAAAGGGCGAGTGGGAGGAAGTGGGAGCAGAGAGATAGGCGAGGCAAAGTTGTGTATTCGTGTTGTTCAGATTTGGCAAGTAATTCAAAAGGGCATTGTCATCCTAATTCCCTAAGAATGTGGGCCTTAATGGACTGTTTAACTTCAGAGCTTTCAAAAACAGAAAAACTAATTAGATGCTTGAACATCTGGTTTTTCATAATTTTTTGAATGGAACTTGAATATTCATTAGGCACGCAAGCGATAAAGACCATTTTCAAACCTGGGCGCCTAGATGAACTCAATGGAAACTGCAGATGCTCAGCATTGAAAATCAGTTCACTTTTACTTAGGAGCCTAAATAAGGAATCAGGGGCCAGATTTTCAAAGGCATTTAAGCTAAAGATGCACATAGACACCTAGTGGGATTTTCCAAAGCACCTAAACAGGTTAAGTGCCTAACTCCCATTGATAGCACAGGAGTTAGGCCCCTAATCTGTTTAGGTGCCTTTGAAAATCCTAGGCACCTAGCTGCATCTTTAGGCACCTAGGCCAGAATACACAAAAGGAATTAGGTGTTGTGATGCTGAGTGTCACAATACCTATCTTTTAGGCACTTAGAAAAACCACTGAACTTCACAAAGCCTGAGTTAGGAACCTAGGCTCCTATAAAACAAATGGGAAGAGCTAGGCACCTCAGATGGAGATCCACAAAACCAGCATGCTAGGCAGGGAGATGCCTAAACTAGCCAATGGGAGATGTCACTATGAGAGGAGCACTGCCCCGCTCTTGGAGATAGTTGCCCAAGTCCACCTAGGTGCCTATCTCTGCTTGTGATTATCAGCTGCAAACTCTTTTTTGGCTATAGGTGCCTATGCCATTAGCAAGAAGCCCCAGAGGGAAGGAAGAAAACTTTCCTTGTAACCTTTAGCCCTGTGGTCAGGGTACTTGCCTGGGATGTGGTAGACTCCCCCCTCCCAGTTCAAGACACCCTTCCATCTGAGGGGTAGAAGGGATTTGAACAGGGATCTGCCACTGCACCAATGAGTGCTCTAACCATTGGGCTATAGGATATTCTGATATGGGACTCCCTCAATCTCACTCGTTGAAGCTGTTGCACTCTGGATAAATAATTAAAGAGTTATTGGATTAGGGAGACTGGATCTTGGGTCTCCCACCCCCCAGATGAATGCGCTAAACACCAAGCTATATAGAGTAATTCATTCTCTCTGTCTTGGTGCGGGTTGTGTTTGTTATGTGCTTTGTACACTAGCTGGCTTTCTGATAGTCGGTGTTTGTTTTTATTCTGTTACTTGCTGTTTCTTTGTTTTAGGGGTGTTGCTGGTGCCATAGGCGCCGATTCCGTGGGGTGGGATCTCCAGGGCTGGAGCACCCCCGGCGGAAAAAATGGTGGGTGCGGAGCACTCACCAGCAGCCCCCCTATCAGCTCCCCCACCCACCACCCAGTGCCTCCAGCCCGCAGGCGGCCCAACGAATCAGCGCCTCCCCCTCCCTCCCCGCACCGTCCACCTGCCACAAACAGCTGTTTCGCAGCATGCAGGGAGGCTGGGGGGGGGAAGGGAGGAGGAGAGGGGATGCGGCATGCTCGGGGGCGGAACTAGGCAGGAAGAGGCAGGGTTGGGGGGGCCTTGGGGAAAGGGGTTGAGTAGGGGTGGGGCCTGGGGCATAGCCGGGGGTTGAGAACCCCCCCAGTAGTTTAAAAAGCGGCACCTGTGGTTGTTGTCCCCTTTTTTGTTAGGGGGTGTGTGTTCTCTTTGGGGTCCATTCCAGATGAGTTTAGCAGTTTGACCCCCCCAAGCATGGGGTTTGGTGTGTGCCTGCTGTCTGCACTGTGGAGGTAAGGGTATTGGCTGTGCTAATATAAAATCTGCCTCTTGAATGATCAAATCTATCGTGATTTTCCTGGCACAGGAGCAGTTTGTGAATTGTTTGGTACAGGAGGGACTCTGCATCAAGGAGTCTTTTGTATAAGTTTTTCCCTTGTTTACTCCTGCTATGAAAGTAGTTTTTTCCAGTGTGTTCCCCCCTTTCCCTTACAGTAAAACACTAGTGTCTGCTCTCTCTCCCATTATGGGAAGGTAGGTTCTGATGTTAGGATGATTCCACTAGGCTGCAAGAACGCAGATGTGAGCCATGTTATGTTGTTCTGGCACCAGGTTTATGTGGTTCTATATAACTTGGAACAGCCCTGGAACTTGGTTTTGAAGCACTACATAGATGGAACTGATTATAGTGTTTACTACATCTGAAAATCTTTCCTGTGTGGTGACATTGGTCATTGGAGGGGTTCCTGCCCACGCACTGCTGATACAAGAGTTCCTGGTAAAAATGTGGGACCCTAGGATAGTGGGGACTGGCGAGGGGGCTAAAACATCAAGGTACCAGCAGGAAACAGCCTTAATCTGTACTGCCCCCACTTGCCATATCTCCACCACTTGCCATATGCATAGGCATGGGAATTAGGGGTGTGGGGGGTGCTGCAGCAACCCCAGGTTTTATGCAGGGCTGCTGGCCTTGCATCCCACTCCCCAGCCACTGGCTCCGCGCATAAAACATGGGAGTGCTTCCCACGCCTATGCCCTGCTCCTGGCCCTCCGCCTGCACTCAGCTCCCCAACCCCTCACCTCACCTAGGGCTCACGTCCTGGCTGCCGGCCCCACCCCCCTGTTCCCAAGCCTCCACGCCTGGGGCTCTGCTCCTGGGGTCCCAGCTGCCGGCTCCACTCCTGGTCCTGCTCCCAGGGCTCCACTCCCAGGGCCCCAAACCCAGCCCCATGCCAGGGGCTCTGCTCTTGGCCCTGCACGTGGGGTCCCGGCTGCTGGCCCCGGCCCAGGGCTCTGCTCCTGGCCCCACGCCCATCCCCAGCTGTGGCCTCGGCCCCCTTACTTCTGTCCGGGTCCTCCCCTCCAGAGACACAGCCCTGGTCCCAGCCTCAGCTTGGGTGTGTGTGTGCGGACAGGGGTAAGGGAGCTGGCTTCCAGCACCCCCACTACTAACAATGTTCCAGCGCCACAGGCCATATGTGGTCTGCTGTTGTCCATGGAGCAGCTCCCCAAAGGAACCTCTGTTGTGACCCTATCATTTGTGCTTGGACATAAGTGAGTCCTGGAGGTTGAGGAGCACCTCCCTGCAGAGGAAACAGAGACAGCTTCTAGAGATGGGGGTGAAGAACAGAACCACAGGATGGATTTATGTGGGAGTATCTCTAAAAGGACTAAGACTCTGGAGGCCCCTGAGCTGCTGCCAGTGGTTGAAGATAGAGCTGTGTGTCCTGAGATGGTAGCTCCATGCCTGGGGCTCCCAATGGGGTACTGTCTTCCCCTGGTATGGAGAGTCCTCAAGCCCCTGATCCTGTATGCTGCAGTGATGACACTGGGTACCATCCTGGGGCTGCAGTGCCTACCACTCTTGGGAAAATACATGTCCCAGCTGCTCCAACTGAATCTTTCTCCTTCGTGAATGATGGGAATGTTATAGTGGTGGCTCAATGTTCTTCTGAGCTGATGGAGTCTGAGGTAGATGAAGAAGACAACAATGATCTCCCTGACTCCTCACTGGTTCCGAATGTCCCTGCCAGTTGGCTATATAGGAAGGTGGGTACAGCATGAAGGAGATTAGTGACTTTTTAAATAGCACTAAAGGGAAGTGGGGAGCTGAGGTCGAAGCCTATTTTCCTGATTTACAGCTCTTTGTTCACTCGGCTGACCTTATCTTGCCTTGGTTGATCTTAGGAAACATTTCAGTCTCAAAAAGTTGTTGAGTAAGGGCACGTGCAGGGATTGTTCAAGATATATAGGCCTCCCCATGGCTCACTTTGTTCAAAAAGTACTTCCACTTTCCATTGTTTCTCTCTAGTGCTTAGATCTTTCCTTCTTGTCTCTATGGTGCTCCTCAATTTTAGCTCTAAATATTAATGGATGTCAGGATGGTCATAAAAGGGCACAACTCTTTGACTATCTCAGACAAAATGGGGCTGATGTGGTCCTTTTGCAAGAAATGCACTCAGAACCTGATAATCAGGAGAACTGGTTGAAGGATTGGGAAGTGGAAACTTTCTTGAGCCCTGGCTCCAATGTCACCCCTGGGGTAGCTGTTCTCTTTTCCCAGCGTACGGGGGACAGATCCTCTCTGTGAAGGAGATTGTGGAGGGGCAGCTCCTCCAGCTGGAAACACATATTGGCATTATTGTTTTTAATCTTTTTACTGTGTATGTCCCTACACTGGGGTGAGATCATGTCTCCTTTCTGCAGACACTTGCCCATGCCATGCTTAGCAGTGACCCTGATACCATTATTGTTCTGGGAGGGGATTTCAATTGCACTGTAGATTATGGTTTAGACAGGAACTATCAGCCACAGGAACCATGAGGAGGCCACACCCTCCATCAGCCAGGGAAATGTATTGTCTCCAGCTGACCTTTGGGCTAGTAGTTTGGAGGTTCTCTCACTCCACTGTTAGGCCGTACTCTTGACTGAAGGCTACTCCCAACCAGGTCTTACAGGCTAGACTGGATCACTTTTATACCATGAAGGCCAGTGTGAATATGTTTGTTTGGTCTTCCATGTCTCCCACTCACTTGTCTGATCATCATTATGTCTCTGTCAGTGTGTCTCTTCTTCTTCTTGCCTGTACTTCCCATTGGTGATTTAATACCAATTATTACAGGACTTGAATTTCACCCAGATGGTTGCTGTTTTTTGGGAGCATTGACAGCAATACAAGCCTCTTTATGAGTCCCTGAGATACTGGTGGGATGTCAGAAAGGTCCATATCCAACTGTTCTGCCAAGATTATACCCAGGTTGCCATGTGGTCCTTGCATCAGGCCATGAGTGCCCTGGAATGAGATATCTTGGACTTTCATAGCACATTTTGCTATGGAAAATCTGATACGGATGCACCAAGCCTTAGCTGAGAAGTACCAGCTCCTGAGGTGCTTGTTAGAAGATAAGCTGCAAGGTGTCCCGGTTCAGGTCCATTTTACTCAGCTCCATGAAACTGATGCTCCCAGAAGGTTCTTTTTCAGGTTGGAGAAAAAGTCTATAGCCTGTCAGCAGCTTTTATGCCTATGTCTACAGGATGGTCATCTGATGGCTGACCCTGCTAAGATCCTAAAAGCAGCTGTTTCTTTTTACAGTATTCTATACTGCGGTGAAGCCTGTGAGGTGCTGGCAACGGAGGAGCTGCCCCAGGGGTTTTCCTGTCTGACTAGTGGGGTACAGCAGTGCCTGGACACCCCATTGTCACCGCAGGAGTTTTCTGTTGCAGTCCAGCAGCTCTCGACAGGCAAGGCCCCAGGAAATGATGGGCTGCCATCTGAATTTTACAAGCATTTTTGGCAGCTTCTTGATCCTGATATTTTTCTAGTGGTGCTGGAGTGTACCCAGGAGAAAGACCTGACCCTCATTTGCTGCAGGGCTGTGATCACATGGCTGCACAAAAAAGGGAACTTCTGTGATTTACAGAACTGGAGACCTATTTCTCTTCTCTGTTCTGACTATAAGATTTTATCCAGGGGCTTAGCTGACCAGCTGAAGGACTGTCTGGATTCGTTGATACACCCTGATCAAACATATTGTATTCCTCACTGCTGTATTTTTGATAAATGTTTTTTAATTCATTATGTTTTTACTGTTGGCAAATTTTGTAATCTGGATGAGAGGCTTACTTCAAGGAGAAGGAGAAGGCCTTTGATAGAATTAACCATAGTTATCTTTTAAAAATATTAGAAGCTTTTGGGATTAAGCCAGTGTTCTCATCATGTATTTCTTTATTGTACCATACCGTTTTTAGCATCCTAAAGATTAATAGTCTTAGCCACTGCTTTCCAGTTTGCAGAGGCATTTGTCAGGGATGTCCTCTATCTGGGATACTGTATGGTCTTAGTTTGGAGCCATTTCTGCACCTCCTCGGAAGCCGTCTGACTTCTGTGACAAAGCCCTGCTCTTTGGTCCCAGTTCAAGAAAGCATGTAAGCCTGTATTAGTCAGCAAAGCACTTAACCCCTGTAGACTTCAGTGGGACTTAACTACATGCTTAAGTGCTTCGTTGAATAAGGACGGTTGCTTGAATCAGAATCTTGGTGAATATAATCTATTAGAGGAATCTGAGGCTGGGTCTACACTACCCGCCTGAATCGGCGGGTAGAAATCGACCTCTCGGGGATCGATTTATCGCGTCCCGTTGGGACGCGACAATCGATCCCCGAATCGACGCTCTTACTCCACCAGTGGAGGTGGGAGTAAGCGCCATCGACGGGAAGCCGCAGAGGTCGATTTTGCCGCCGTCCTCACAGCGGGGTAAGTCGGCTGCGATACGTCGAATTCAGCTACGCTATTCACGTAGCTGAATTTGCGTATCTTAAATCGACTCCCCCCTGTAGTGTAGATGTAGCCTTAGTTACTTACATGGCTCTTATTACCATAGTATTTGAGCACCTCCACAACACCGATGTGAGGTAGGGAAGTATATTTTCCCACTTCATGGGCAGGGAACTGACTTGTCCAAGGCCACCCATTAAGTCTGTGGGAGAGCAGGCAATCTCTGCAGTCTTAGGCTAGAGCATTAATCACTTGACCATCCTTCCTCCGTCCTATATGGTATGAGCCAAATAGTCTGTTTCCCAGAGAGGCTAATAGGTGCAGCCTGTGAAGGCCCTATAGATTTACTAGCTTTATGAATCTATGCATCTTCCTCCTATAATCATAAGTCTTTAGGCAAGATAATGCCCACAAACAGTTCTTTAGTTGCCCTGGTATATGAGCACAATATAAGCAGGAATTCAGTTTCTGTAATCTGCCAAAACATCAATACCCTGAAGGCAAGCTCAGACAGGAAATGGGTCACTGACTCACCCTTCTGGCTTAATAATAATACTTAGCACTTTTATAGTTTTTTACACACATTAAATAATAAATCAATCCTCACTAGACTCTTATAAAATAGTTAAACATCACTGTTTTCTAGCTGGAGAAAATGAACCAGATGAGTTAAGTGACTTGCCCAGATAAACTGGTAGTGGAGCCAGTATTAAAACTCCTGATTCCTTGTCCCATGCATCACACAGTCTGGAGTGGCTCATGACTGAGTGCCAACTTCAGGTCAGACTGTCAAAAAGCAGGGCAGAAACCCCAATCTGGTTGTATGTTCTATAATTAGATTCCACCAACTCAGTAACAAGTGTGAATTCCTAAAGCACTATAACAGACTTACCATGAAGTCACAGGGACAAGGCAACTTTTGTAGGTGGGAGAGACAAACTTTCGAGCTTCACGGAGCTCTTCTTCAGATCTGGGAAAGGTTCTCGAAGCATCCCAGCTAAATGCAAGATGGAACAGATTGTTAAGCCTAAGTAATATGCACATATTCTAAGGGACCACCTGTTAACACCCCTGCAGTCATAGGACAAAACAAGGGGTTAGTGGGTTACAGATTGTTGTAATAAGCCATAAATCTAGAAGAGTTATGAATTTAAGTTCCCAGGCTAATCTTTTCAAAGAGTTGTGCAGATTTAATAACAGGCCACTCTACTTTGAACAGTCCTTAGTATATGAGTTAACTACCTATGCTAAACAATCTGTTCCACCTTGTATTTAGCTGTGACGCTGGGAGTACCTTTCCCAGACCTGAAGAAGAGCGCTGTCTGAGTCGAACGGGTAGTAGAGAGAGAGAGAGAGATCCTGGAGCAGTAGGCCTGGTGCAAGACCTGAGGCCTACACCAGAGGCTGTGAACCAAAGTCATGCCATTCATTAAAGCAGGTGCTTACAGGTCCACTGTCCAGTACATAAACTTGGCAAAGTTGCAACTAGTGTTGCTAAAACAGACACGCCAAAGATATTTATGCACTAGATATTTATGTAAATATATTCCAGAAGGCTAGTACAGATACACCCCAGTCTAGTACAAGATAAGATGGTTTGACAGAACAATGAATAGGGATGTTGTGTCTGAGATATCAGGAACAAGGGAAAGTAACAAACAAACGTCATGAAACACACAAGGCAGTACATAAAAGTTGTTTATCCCAGTTGTTTGTCTCAGTCTATAAATATCGGCGTACCTCACTGTACCCCTTTGTGTGGCCTAGGGGACAGCAGAGACTCCTGCTGCTGACTGAGCCGCTCCTTGCCATGGGGCACTCCTGTGTTAATGTACTTGTGCAAGTTGTGCGAGTCATTAGGACTGTGCTTTGAGGGAAATAAATCTGGCCCAGTGTCTTTGTCACCAAACCGTGCCTGTGGTCTTTTTCTATGAGTAACATTGAAGTCTGCTGAATTAGAAGGCTGCACTCTCTGCTATCTCTGACACCAGAGCACCACGGACAGAAGCACTGAGCAGCTGTAATAGCTTAGCGGCTTTGATAGCGTCGCAGCAACAACTTGCCACCTTTCTACATTGGTGACCTAGACCACTGATTCGGTAAGTGACAAGCAACCTGTGATGGCAGAAAACTCTGAGCTAGGAGATCCCTTAATCCTCTCCCCAAATATCCCCACAGAATTTGATGAGGTGTGGATGCACTGGGTAGCCAGCAAAGGAGATCCACATGAGGTCAAAAAGGATATGGGAAAACATGTAAAGTGATGGCAGAGACCAAGGCTTTAAAAAGTAATAATAAATGTAGAATATTGCAATGAATGGCCATAGCAGTGAGGAGTCCTAGACAACACATCACAACCTTGGCGAGGCAAGTAACAGAAACAAAGAAAAAGTTAGAAGAAGCAACAGAGCACTGGAAAGCATAGGGACAGAATAGAAAATTGGAAACAGCTGTTGAGAATTTGCAAAAAAGAGAAGTGCCATCCCCCACTATAAATCTCATTGGACAACAACGGGCTTCAGGTACTTACATAGTGCTTGAAGGATGGGACAGAAATGGAAAAAAGGAGGCCCTAGCAAACTGAAAAGATGGAATGGGGACACGTGGAATGACCCAAACTAACAGCCACCAAGCAGCCCATGGGCAGGAACCACCACATTGCAACCACCACCGTATGATGAGAGCCAGGTTTCTGTAAAACTTAAACTGAGACCTAGACCTGTGCCTGTTAAAATGGGAAAAGTAAGTGCACAGGAGGGAGAAGTAGCAAACAATACTTTCACTATATTGGTAAAACAGTTAACAGAGCACATTAGGAGAGATCAGGGACGTGGAAGATCGGGGTACCATTTTGGCAGCATAAGGAAGAAAAACTAAAGGAAGAAGTGAAAAGATGAAAAGCTGTCCGGGGGGGCAGCCCAATGAGCAGCATCACCTGGTAAACTCCCAATAGGGCTTCCAGACCTCCGCACCACAGCTGTCTTTTGTAGCTCCCCTTTCACAGGATGGCTGGAGATGCCACATGGTAAAAACCAATATAGCAGGGGGTAAAGGAAATGTTATTAGACAGCATGGCAGCAATAACTATGACAGGGCACTTGTCATATGGGACAAAGCAAGGGAAAATTCAGGGAGTTACTGGAGTAATTCACCTGGTTCAGATTCGGGGGGAGGGGAAACACTTGTAATAATCATAGAATCATAGAATATCAGAGTTGGAAGGGACCTCAAGAGGTCATCTAGTCCAATCCCCTGCTCAAAGCAGGACCAATTCCCAGCTAAATCATCCCAGCCAGGGCTTTGTCAAGCCGGGCCTTGAAAACCTCCAAGGAAGGAGACTCCACCACCTCCCTAAGTAACGCATTCCAGTGTTTCACCACCCTCCTAGTGAAATAGTTTTTCCTGATATCCAACCTGGACCTCCCCCACTGCAACTTGAGACCATTGCTCCTTGTTCTGTCATCTGCCACCACTGAGAACAGCCGAGCTCCATCCTCTTTGGAACCCCCCTTCATGTAGTTGAAGGCTGCTATCAAATCCCCCCTCATTCTTCTCTTCAGGAGACTAAACAATCCCAGTTCCCTCAGCCTCTCCTCATAAGTCATGTGCTCCAGACCCCTAATCATTTTTGTTGCCCTCCACTGGACTCTTTCCAATTTTTCCACATCCTTCTTGTAGTGTGGGGACCAAAACTGGACACAGTATTCCAGATGAGGCCTCACCAATGTCGAATAAAGGGGAACGATCACGTTCCTCGATCTGCTGGCAATGCCCCTACTTATACAGCCCAAAATGCCGTTAGCCTTCTTGGCAACAAGAGCACACTGTTGACTCATATCTAGCTTCTCGTCCACTGTGACCCCTAGGTCCTTTTCTGCAGAACTGCTACCTAGCCATTCGGTCCCTAGTCTGTAGCAGTGGATGGGATTCTTCCGTCCTAAGTGCAGGACTCTGCATTTATCCTTGTTGAACCGCATCAGGTTTTTTTCGGCCCAATCCTCTAATTTGTCTAGGTCCCTCTGTATCCGATCCCTACCCTCTAGCTTATCTACCACGCCTCCTAGTTTAGTGTCATCTGCAAACTTGCTGAGAGTGCAGTCCACACCATCCTCCAGATCATTAATAAAGATATTAAACAAAACCGGCCCCAGGACCGACCCTTGGGGCACTCCGCTTGAAACCGGCTGCCAACTAGACATGGAGCCATTGATCACTACCCGTTGAGCCCGACGATCTAGCCAGCTTTCTATCCACCTTACAGTCCATTCATCCAGCCCAAACTTCTTTAACTTGGTGGCAAGAATATTGTGGGAGACCGTATCAAAAGCTTTGCTAAAGTCAAGGAATAACACACCCACTGCTTTCCCCTCATCCACAGAGCCAGAGGAATAAGACCAAGGAAAGGAGAGTGTGTCAACTGATAAGGCAGAAGTACAGAAGACCAAGTGTGGTTTGATGCCAAAGGAGACCTAATCGAGCACCAAGTGGGATCTAAAGTCATGATCCAAGATCAAGCTCCCTACTAGTCTTTCCCAAAGGCAAGGTGGTACTGGCTGTGCTTGGTGTTGGATTGGCTTGACCTGGGAAGTAAAGGGCAGGGTTCAAGGAAGCCAACTCAAAGCTCACAAAAGTAAGTAAAAGAAGCAGCAAGAAATAGTTCCTTCCCCTTTTGTCTTACAGATTTGCAACTATGATGTGGTGGAGGCTTACAACACTATGTGTCCTGATATGAAGGACCAAGCTGGGGCCTGGCCTGACATAATTAATTAACACATGGAGGGAGGCCTCATTTTTTGGAAGATAGGATTAGGGAAGGAAATAAATTATTAGGTTGAAAACATAATTTTTGTGGTAAATAAAGACAGAATGTCTGAGCCAACTGGTCTACATTACAAGTTTAGGTCGAATTTAGCGGCGTTAAATCGAATTAAGCTTGGACACGTCCACACGACGAAGCCCTTTTTTTTTACTTAAAGGGCCCTTTAAACCGGGTTCTTTACTCCACCTCCCATGAGGGGATTAGCGCTAAAATCTGCCTTTGTGGGTCAGATTTGGGGTAGTGTGGACAGAATTCAACGTTGTTGGCCTCCGGGAGCTATCCCACAGTGCTTCATTGTGACCGCTCTGGACAACACTCTCAAATCATATGCACTGACCAGCTAGACAGGAAAAGCCCCGCAAACTTTTGAATTTCATTTCCTGTTTGCCCAGCGTGGAGAGCACAGGTGACCACACAGAGCTCATCAGCACAGGTAACCATGATGGAGTCCCAGGATCGCAAAAGAGCTCCAGCATGGACAGAATGGGAGGTACGGGATCTGCTCGCCATATGGGGAGATGAATCAGTGCTAGCTGAACTCCGTAGCAGTAAACGAAATGGCAAAATATTAGAAAAAGTCTCAAAGGCCATTAAGGACAGAGGCCATAACAGGGATGCACAGCAGTGCCGTGTGAAAATTAAGGAGCTAAGGCAAGCCTACCACAAAGCCAGAGAGGCAAACGGAAGGTCCGGGGCAGAGCCACAAACATGCCGCTTCTACTCGGAGCTGCATGCCATGCTAGGGGGTGCATCCACCACTACCCCAACCGTGTGCTTTGACTCCATCAATGGAGAATCACGCAACAGGGAAGCGGGTTCGGGGTACGAGGAAGATGATGATGAAGACTATGAAGATAGCTCACAGCAAGGAAGCGGAGAAACCTGTTTCCCCAACAGCCAGGATATGTTTATCATCCTGGACCTGGAACCAGTAACCCCCAAACTCACCCAAGGTGTGCTCCCAGACCCTGAGGGCACACAAGGGACCTCTGGTGAGAGTACCTTTGTAAATATTACACATGGTTTAAAAGCAAGCGTGTTTAATGATTAATGATTAATTTGCCCTGTCAATCGCGGCCAGTACAGCTACAGGAAAAGTCTGTTAACGTGTATGGGGATGGAGCGGAAATCCTCCAGGGACATCTCCAGAAAGCTCTCCTTCATGTACTCCCAAAGCCTTTGCAAAAGGTTTCTGAGGAGGGCTGCCTTATCCCGTCCGCCATGGTAGGACACTTTACCACTCCAGGCCAGTAGCACGTAGTCTGGAATCATTGCATAACAAAGCATGGCAGCGTATGGTCCCGGTGTTTGCTGACATGCAGACAACATCCATTCCTTATCTCTCTTTGTTATCCTCAGGAGAGTGATATCATTCACGGTCACCTGGTTGAAATGGGGTGATTTTATTAAAGGGACACTCAGAAGTGCCTGTTCCTGCTCGGCTGAACAGAAATGTTCCCCGCTGTTAGCCACATGGTATGGGGGAGGGGTGAAGTGATCATCCCAGAGAATAGGGTGTGTGGGGGGGGTAGTTGGGTTTGTGCTGCATGTTAACCCGGAAACCGCAGCCCCTCCTTTTACATTGCAAACCCATTTTAAATGGAAAACCCAACGGGTGCTTGGTATAGGAAATGAAGGCGCTACTGTTTGAAACCATTCCTACATGTTAAGAAGGTTAAAAAAGCCAAAAGACTGTGGCTTACCATGGCTGCCTGCAAGCCGAAATCTGTTGCCTGGCACTGCGTGAGTGATCTCTCACACCAAACCGGCAGGCCCTCAATATAAGAGGAAAAATGCGACCTTGTAACAAAAGCACATGTGCTGTGTAATGTGAACAGCAAAATTTAACGTGAAAGAGTGTACCCATTGTTCTCTAAAATGTGTCTTTTTTAACCACCTCTTCCTTCTCCTCCACCAGCTGCAAATGTTTCTCCTTCACAGAGGCTAGCTCCAGATGTCCTCCCATGCTGACAGAGCACAGCAGAATGTGTGGAGGCAGTCAATGTCAGAGTGCAAAAAAGCACAATATGAATGAGAGGAGAGGTGGCGGGCTGAATCGCGGGTTGAAGAGAGCAAGTGGCGGGCTGAAGAGGATAGGTGGCATCAGCTTGCTGACAGAAGGCAAGAGTCGATGCTCCGGCTGCTGAAGCATCAAACTGATATGCTCCAGCGTATGGTTGAGCTGCAGGAAAGACAGCAGGAGCAGAGACCACCGCTACAGCCCCTGTGTAACCAACAGCCCTCCTCCCCAAGTTCCATAGCCTCCTCACCCAGACGCCCAAGAACGCGGTTGGGGGGCCTCCGGTCACCCAGTCACTCCACCCCAGATGATTGCCCGAGCACCAGAAGGCTGGCCTTCAATAAGTGTTAAAGTTTTAAAGTTTTAAACTGCAGTGTGTCCTTTTCCTTCCCTCCTCCCCCAGCTCCTCCTAGGCTACCTTGGCAGTTATCCCTCTAGTTGTGTGATGAATTAATAAAGAATGCATGAATGTGAAGTAACAATGACTTTAATGCCTCTGCAAGCGGTGCTCGAAGGGGGGGAGGGGAGGGTGGTTAGTTTATATGGAAGTAGAGTGAACCGGGGGGCGGGGGAGCAGGGGCAGAGGGTTCATCAAGGAGAAACAAACAGAAGTTTCACACCGTAGCCTTGCCAGTCACAAAACTTGTTTTCAAAGCTTCTCTGATGCACACTGCGCCCTGCTGTACTCTTCTAACCACCCTGGTGTCTGGCTGCGTGTAATCAGCGGCCAGGCGATTTGCCTCAACCTCCCACCCCGCCATAAATGTCTCCCCCTTACTCTCACAGATATTGTGGAGTGCACAGCAAGCAGCAATAACAATTGGAATATTGGCTTCGCTGAGGTCTATCCGAGTCAGTAAACTGCGCCAGCGCGCTTTTAAACGTCCAAATGCACATTCCACCACCATTCGGCACTTGCTCAGCCTATAGTTGAACAGGTCCTGACTACTGTCCAGGCTGCCTGTGTACGGCTTCATGAGCCATGGCATTAAGGAGTAGGCTGGGTCCCCAAGGATAACGATAGGCATTTCAACATCCCCAATGGTTATTTTCTGGTCCGGGAAGAAAGTCCCTTCCTCCAGCTTTTGAAACATACCAGAGTTCCTGAAGACGCGAGCATCATGTACCTTTCCCGGCCATCCCACGTTGATGTTAGTGAAATGTCCCTTGTGATCCACCAGGGCTTGCAGCAGCATTGAAAAATACCCCTTGCGGTTTATGTACTCGGTGGCTTGGTGCTCCAGTGACAAGATAGGGATATGGGTTCCGTCTATGGCCCCACCACAGTTTGGGAATCCCATTGCAGCAAAGCCATCCACTATGACCTGCACGTTTCCCAGAGTCACTACCCTTGATATCAGCAGGTCTTTGATTGCGTTGGCTACTTGGATCACAGCAGCCCTCACAGTAGATTTGCCCACTCCAAATTGATTCCTGACTGACCGGTAGCGGTCTGGCGTTGCAAGCTTCCACAGGGCTATCACCACTCGCTTCTCAACTGTGAGGGCTGATCTCATTCTGGTATTCTGGCACTTCAGGGCAGGGGAAAGCAAGTCACAAAGTTCCATGAAAGTGCCCTTATGCATGCGAAAGTTTCACAGCCACTGGGAATCGCCTCACACCTGCAACACGATGCGGTCCCACCAGTCTGTGCTTGTTTCCCGGGCCCAGAATCGGTGTTCCACGGCATGAACCTCCCCCAGTAACACCATGATTTGCACATTGCTGGGGCCTGTACTTTGTGAGAGGTCTATGTCCATGTCAATTTCCTCATCACTCTCATCACTGTGCTGCAATCGCTGCAATCGCCTCCTCGGCTGGTTTTGCTTTGGCATGTTCTGGCTCTGCATATACTCCAGGACAATGCGCGTGGTATTCATAGTGCTCATAATTGCTGCAGTGATCTGAGCGGGCTCCATGATCCCAGTGCTATAGTATCTGGGCTGAAAAAAGGCGTGAAACTATTGTCTGACGGAGGGAGGGAGGGGCGAGTGACGACATGGCTTACAGGTACAGGGAATTAAAATCAACAAAGGTGGCTGTGCATCAGGGAGAAACACAAACAATTGTCACCCAGAATGGCCCCCCCCCAAAGATTGAACTCAAAACCCTGGGTTTAGCAGGCTGTTGATTTCACGGAGGGAGGGGGAAGCAAATGAATACAGAACAAATCTGGTCCATCTATTTTTTACATCTTAAGCTGGCAGCAGACAATGCAGCATGACTGATAGCCATCGGCATCTTCTGGGTGCTTGGCAGAAGATGCTGTACTACAACTGCTAGCCATCATCGTCAAGACGGTTCAACAGGACGGCCGGCAGGACTGAGTCTCCAGCAGACAAAACATGTCTGCCCAGGTGACTCTGATTGAACTCACTGAGGAATACAACGACAATGGATACCAGTCGTAATACACCATCTACTGCCAAAAGGCAATTAGCTGCTGCTGTGTAGCAATGCAGCCCCACGTCTGCCAGCACCCAGACAGCTGATGATGGCTACCAGTCATACTGCACCGTCTACTGCCAAAAGGCAATTAGCTGCTGCTGTGTAACAATGCAGTACCACGTTTGCCGGCACCCAGATGACATATGGTGACGGTGAGCTGAGCTGAGCTGAGCGGGCTCCATGCTTGCCGTGGTATGTTGTCTGCACAGGTAACCCAGGTAAAAAGGCGCGAATCGATTGTCTGCTGTTGCTCTGACAGAGGGGGAGGAGCCTGATGACATGTACCCAGAACCCCCCGCGACACTGTGTTTGCATCATCAGGCATTGGGATCTCAACCCAGAATTCCAATGGGCGGCGGAGACTGTGGGAACTGTGGGATAGCTACCCACAGTGCAACGCTCCGGAAGTCGATGCTAGCCTCAGTACCACGTGGTCCACTGACTTAATGCACTTAGAACATTTTATGTGAGGACACACACAATCGACTGTATAAAACCAATTTCTCTAAAACCGGCTTCTATAAATTCGACCTAATTTTGTAGTGTAGACATACCCTAAGATAAGACAGAAAACACAGAGGGAACTATTTACTATGAATTAGATAATGAGGGGTAAAATAAGAATGTAGAGATGTCAACTACTGGAGTATTACAGAGCAATGCAAACCTAAAGAGCACTGCACACACTTGTTATGCCGGGAATGTTCTTGACATCGTAATTCCAGTGTGTGGCCACAATAATTCAGGCCAATCCAATGGAACAAAGAAGCTAGCCGCTCCTGTCTCCTTCCCAGCGAAGCTTACCAGGTGGTGACAACCAGCAGTAAGGGTAACCTATAATATGGATGGACAATACTGTATAGTAACTGTTGTCAATTGATGTACACGTGTTTGCTCTCCATATGCTGTGCCAGTCCTGTGCAGATAGCACAGTTCGGTGGGGAAAGCACTTGGTCAGGTTTACTGTTGGCAAAGCATGGTACTAGCGCCCCATAGGAGCTACAGATACACTATCACATGAATACCCATCACAATGGACTAGCTCAGTCAGCAGCAGGACTTTCTGCTGCCCCCTTGCCTGGACAAAGGTGTCCCTACTATGACTTCTCCTTTTATTCATTGATACAAACATGTTTTGTATTACTCTTCTGACGTTAGTTTCCAACCCTACACCTTGTACCTGTTGGCTTGAACAAAACACCCTCATCCATTATCCTGACCTCCCATCCTTGTTTTACTCCAGATCGGTGTGTTCCCATACCATCACCAAGGATTGTGTTTATACCGTATCTCTATGTTGGGGTGTACCTGTGCTGATTAACCCAGTCCTCTCAGACACGCTCTGTTAATATGTATATGTGTGTGTGTGCACATCTGATTCTGGGGCTGGAATAACCCAGCCCTAGGGAACCTAGGTCCTCCCATTGGGAGGGAATTTGCAGAAGGGAGAAGTAGAGTTCCATATGAGAACACAAATGACACAAGCAGTACATTGATAGAATTACAGAACCTACCTCCCTCCTCCAGAAGAGTAACCGTAATAAATGAACATACCCCAAAGTAATGGGCAAAATGGTAACACTGTTTCCATCTACTTTTTGCTATGAAAATGTATATAAGTGATGTCTTAGAAATGTAGAGCTGAACAGGACCTCAAGAAGTCATGAAGTCCATCCTTTGCGCTGAGGCAGGACCAAGTATACCTAGATCATCCCTGACAGGTTCTTGTCCAACCTATTCTTAAAAACCTCCACTGATGGGTATTCCATCACTCCTTAAGTAACCTGTTTCAGTGCTTAATTAGTTAGAAAGTTTTTCCTAATATCTAACCTAAACCTCTCTTGTTGAAGACTAAGCTGATGAGTTCTTGTTCTACCATCAGTGTACATGGAGAACAATTGATTACCATCTTCTTTATAGCAACATTTTACATATATAAAGACCATTATCAAGTTCCCCCTCAGGCTTCTCTTCTTAAGACTAAACATGCCCAAATCTTTCAATCTTTTCTCACAGGTCATGTTTTCTAAAGCTCTTGTCATTTTCATTGCTCTCCTCTGGACTCTCCAGTTTGTCCACATCTGTCAAAGTGTGATGCCCAAAACTGGACACAATATTACAGCTGAGGCCTCCTCAGTGCCGAGTAGAGCAGAACAATAATTTCCTGTGTCTTACGTACAACGCTCCTGTTAATACACCCCAGAATGGCATTTGCCTTTTTTGCCAGGGTGTCACATTGTTCACATATTCAATTTGTGATCCATTATGACCCCCAGATTATTTTCTCCAGTACTGTTGCCTATTTTGTATTTATGTACCCTTCGTAAGGGTAGTACTTTGCATTTGTCTTTATTGAATTTCATTTTATTGATTTCAGGCCAATTCTCCAATTTATCAAGATCATTCTGAATTCTAATTCTGTCCTCCTAAGTGCTTGCCACCCCTCCCAGCTTGGTGTCATTAATGAAAATATTGAACAGTACCAGACCCAAGACAGACCCATATGGGACTCCACTTGATATGTTCTCCCAGAGTGATAGCAAACCATTGATAACTGCTCTAAATACAGTTTTTCAACTAGGTATGCACTCACCTTACAGTAATGTAATTTAGACCATGCTTTCCTAATTAGCTTATGTCATGTAGGACTGTGTCAAAAGCCTTATACTAAAGTCCAGACACATCACATTTACTGCTCCCCCCCCCCCCACTAAACCAACAATCCCTTGAAAGAAAGAGATTAGATTGGTTGCTATTATTGACAAATCCATGTTGGCTATTATTTATTACCTTATGTGATGGGGTGCCTGCTCCACACTGGCCTGTTAGGGATTAATAAAGCTCTAGGGCGGCTGTGCAAAAAGCAGCCAATAGGAAAGGGACTGCGAGGAGCAGCCAATCAGAGCCGAGCCGGCCCATATAAGAAGTGCTGCAGGGCAGAACAAATTCAGTAGCTACCTGGAGCTCGAGGAGGGATGATCAGGCTTCTAGCAGAAGGAAGGAGAGCCAGCACCCTGCATAGAGCTGTGCTGTTAACAGCGACCAGGGGGATCTAAAGACAGCTCCTGGTGGACTGCAGGGATTCTTTAAGTTTGATCGATAGAGCTGGGCAGAATTGTGGCAACTTCAATTCTGAATTTCCTAATTTTCTGGTAGTTCAAGTCGCAACCTTAATATTGCAATGACAGAGAATTGCATGGTTCTAGTAAGGTTAATGTTATCCAGCAGTTTTATCACTGTTAATTCCCTCACCCATAACTTGCACAGGCCTAAACCAAGCATGAACACCTCTCTTTATCAAGGACAATCTGTTCCAAGAAGCAATCATCTATGGCTTCCAAGAATTCCCTTTCTCATTTATTTCCTAACTCTATGAACTCTAATAACACTTTTACTATGCTTCAGGGCATTTAGCTGATCAAATGCAAGACAGAATATTTTCCCTAATGTACACAATTTCATAATTGGAGAGGTACATTCTAGAAAGTTTTCACCTTCCTCTGAACCAGATTCCCAACACCAGCCTTACCAGTCTTTACGATGGTGTCCCCATGCTCCCTTATCTATATACATAGGCAGCAACCTGGTGTTGCAGGCATGGCCCCACACCCTCATGCCTGTTCTATCTGACAGCTACTGCCCACTGGGCAGGGCCGGCTTTAGTAAGTGCGGGGCCCAATTCGAATACCCAGCGGGGGTCAGCGGGTCTTTCACTCGCTCCAGGTCTTCTGCAGCACTGAAGGACCCGCCGCCAACGTGCCGCCGAAGACCTGGACCACCGCTGGGTGAGTAAAAAAATTAAAAAAGGTGCCTAAGTTAGGCGCTCTTCTTTAGGGCACAGGGCCCTCTTAGGCACGGGGCCTGATTCGGGGGAATCGGCCTAAAGCTGACCCTGCCACTGGGATGCTAGCAGGAAGCAGGCACTGCACCTCCTCACAGGATTCTTGATGCAGTTTGGGATAGTTATTAAGCCTGCCCACTCTCAGCAAGAGGCTGCTGAAGTTAGCAGCACCATTGGCCTCCTGACAAACTCCTACTACTTCCTCTGCTTCCTTGATCTGCTTTCAGGATTCTTTGTGTCCCTCAAGCATTGATGCTATTCCTCTTCTCTGGCTTTGATCTGGTGATATATGCTAGTCAGTCAGCAGCCATCAGGGCCACAACCAGCAGCTGGGAGAAGTAACTTGTGTGCCAGGCTTGAGGCTCCTAAACTACCATTTTGCAAACCCTCCACCCTGTTTTCACTGACTTAGTGTGCAAGAGCAAAATAGGACAGAACTGTTTGGAAGGCCAAAAGAACTCTCCTCAGCCCTAGACTTGCAGACAGGATTTGTGGGACCTTTAAAAAAGCAAACCAGAAAACAACTTCATAAAGGAATCAGCAAACCCCTCCCCTTATCTCCTCCTCCAGCTAATGTGTAGTGAAGCATCTGCATGACAAGAAATAGAAAGTGTTAGGAGCCAGTGCTAGTGAAGCATATGCTGTCTCTTTGTAGAACAGCAATCAGGAAGAGCTTTGCAGTATGTTTTCTAGGATCCCATTCCCATAACCATTTTGTCCTGTACAAGCAGGCCAGCCTGTGGACCTTATTTTCAGTCTCTCACCCACTCACTGCACCTTCAATGTGTCAGGGCATAATTTTGCCCTCGTTTTTGTTTTGTTTTAAAGTCAGCTTTAGTCTAAAGCTCCCTGGGCCACATTTTCCAGCATCTAAGTTGTCCTGTCATAAATGCATATAGATCAATGAATATCTGCATATGGTAACTTATGGTTGGCTAAGCCACACTTATTAGACAGAAGGCAAAGAGGCCAGCATGCTAAGGAGGGGATGGAATTTGACACACGACATAGAGCAGTGCTTAAAGGAAGCCAGGTTGCAACCGGTCACCAACCTGGGAAATACATTTCTAAGAAGCAAGCTGGGGCTCTGGGGGAGGGAACCCCTTTGATTGGCTGCTTTCCCCACTTGCTCACCTTGTGGGGCTGATTAGCCAATCAGGGCTGGGGCAGGAAGCAGGCAGAATTCTCTCTCTCCTCCATCCCCTCAGAAGCCAACACCATTCTCACAGGGGGAAGAGAAAGAGCCCAGCAGTTTAGGGTGGCTCCACTCCCTCATGCCCTCTCCCCTCCTGTGAGAATCAGGTATCCTCTTCTCCTCCCTCTTCCACCCTGCAATACCCAACACTTTAAGCACTAACAGGGACCTTAGGTTCACATCCCAGAAGTTGCTCAGGTTGCAGCCATGGAGATGGTGGTGTCATCTGGCTCCTTCTCCTCAACTGGCCCTGCCAGGACATCTTTCAGGACCAGGAAAAAAGAGACTCACCAGAGTGAGGGTAAATCTCTGCAATGGTGGTGCTGGTTGAAGTGGTGAGGAAGATTCTGCCCAAAGCCACTGCTATACATCCTGCACCCTTTCCAGAAATGTCCTAAAGGGCTGGCAGCCTTGTTCCATCAATATTGCCCAGTCAAAACAAAATCCCATGCATTTCTATGTAGGCTATATTCCCTCATCAACAATTCTAAAGACTCACCCTAATCAATGGAGTTCTGGAAACCACCAGTCAGTGCTTCCTTTACTCATGACAAACTCAGATCACACCCTTTCAGGGTTTTCTTTCAACAGCAGTTTTTTTATAACATGCTTGGAGATTGAAATGATCTTCCTACTACCTGTCATCCACTTTGGATATTGTCTGGGTTCACCCCAGCAGAGAGGTCAGGCACAAAGAATGGAGAAGATAGGAATATAATGGCAGGAGAGAGAGAGAGGGGCCAAAATACTCCTATGTGCACCTCCTTAATCCCAATCCTCTTTCTTTCTCCTCCCCTCTGCCAGAACTCTGATGGCTTTTCCTAGATTTTCACTTTGGAAATCTGATAAACTATGGGATAGGGATGGAGTGGGTGGGACAAAGGAGGTAATGGGAGCATTGTTTGTGTCTTTAGAACCTACAGCTCCACACCTTATTTTTAGCACCAACCACTTATCTTATTCATGCTGTCTGGCTTGTGAAAGTCTGGACTGTAAGCTAACCCATCCTCTTGGCTGATGAAACACAGTATCAGACTAGGGCAGAAGTGAAAGCCTTGCGTACTGCTGATAAGAGGAACACATTCTTCTAGTTCCCTTGTCTGTTTATGTTGGTGGCATTCAGTAACAAATTTGTTGCAAACAGTTAGGTTAGTTCTTTCATCACTGAGTTGCTCTGTCCTTTAAGATGTCAGCTGTTGTGTTATAGTCACTTTTCCTCCTGTCAGGTTTCAGAGTTACAGCCGTGTTAGTCTGTATCCGCAAAAAGAAGAACAGGAGTACTTGTGGCACCTTAGAGACTAACAAATTTATTAGGTTGGGGGGTTGTCTGTAAGCGAGGCCATACCATCAGGGGCTCGTTCACCTGCACATCTACCAATGTGATATATGCCATCATGTGCCAGCAATGCCCCTCTGCCATGTACATTGGCCAAACCGGACAGTCTCTACGCAAAAGAATTAATGGACACAAATCTGACATCAGGAATCAAAATACTCAAAAACCAGTGGGAGAACACTTTAACCTGTCTGGTCATTCAGTGACAGACCTGCGGGTGGCTATATTACAACAGAAAAACTTCAAAAACAGACTCCAAAGAGAGACTGCAGAGCTAGAATTGATATGCAAACTAGACACAATCAACTCCGGTTTGAATAAGGACTGGGAATGGCTGAGCCATTACAGACATTGACTCTATCTCCCCTTGTAAGTACTCTCACACCTATTATCAAACTGTCTGTACTGGCCTAGCTTGATTATCACTTCAAAAGTTTTTTTTTTTTCTCTTAATTAATTGGCCTCTCAGAGTTGGTAAGACAACTCCCACCTGTTTATGCTCTCTGTATGTGTGTATATATATCTCCTCAATATATGTTCCATTCTATATGCATCCGAAGAAGTGGGCTGTAGTCCACGAAAGCTTATGCTCTAATAAATTTGTTAGTCTCTAAGGTGCCACAAGGACTCCTGTTCTTCTTTTTCCTCCTGTCGTCAGTTTTCTTTAGCATTTGACCTAGTTCTTTACGATTTATTTGATTCCTGCTGCTCATTCATTACCCTAGAGATGATAATGCTGGCTATGCCTGTCTAGATGTGTTTGGCTGCTACTGTACCATATCAAGAGCTTGTATCATGCAATACGCTGCTGCCTTGAGTTTCTTAATTTTGTTTTTCCATGTGCCTCTTCTGCAGTTGTGTGGACTGTGTTCTTCTGCTTGACATTAAAATTATTCTTTTTCTCACTGACACCTTCTGTGTTAAGTTTCCCTGCCTTTCTGATGAGCAGTTATGCTCAATTTCCAGCTTTACATTTAATAATCTGGAATTTGCCTCCTTATCCTTTTGTTCCTACACTTGCTTTTTGGTTTTTTAGTCTGCGGAAGAGAAGAATGAGAGGGGATTTGATAGCTGCTTTCAACTACCTGAAAGGGGGTTCCAAAGAGGATGGATCTAGACTGTTCTCAGTGGTACCACATGACAGAACAAGGAGTAATGGTCTCAAGTTGTAGTGGGGGAGGTTTAGGTTGGATATTAGGAAAAACTTTTTCACTAGGAGGGCGGTGAAGCACTGGAATGGGTTACCTAGGAAGGTGGTGGAATCCACTTCCTTAGAGGTTTTTAAGGTCAGGCTTGACAAAGCCCTGGCTGGAATGATTTAGTTGGGAATTGGTCCTGCTTTGAGCAGGGGGTTGGGCTAGATGACCTCCTGAGGTCCCTTCCAACCCTGATATTCTATGATTCTATGATTCTCCACCTCTTTAACATCTTGCCTAAAATATTTATGGAACATTTCATTTATTTATTGCCTTTGGATTTAGAATGCAAACAAAGCACTCATCCACAGGCTCCTATACAGTGCCCTGCCAGATATTTAATATTACAAAACTAACCTGCAATACAGTCAGCTCATCTCTTCTACCCAGCAGCAGCACATAACTAAAATACACTAATATCCCCCTATGTTGTCTTAAACCTCAGTCCCTCTACTTCTCTTCAAAGGCTGGGTGAAACAAACGGGCCCTGCAGTGTGCTCTGAAAATCAATAAATCTGAACTATTTTGGATCTGGGACAGACATTTCAGAGCCCCAAGGGCCTTACAGAGAATACGCTACCAGCTGCCCCCTCTCTTTTATAAACAAGGGGTATCTAGTATCCGTGCTTCTGCCAACTGCCACTGTGACAGGAAGAGATGCTATCTCCAGTTGCACTGGGCCCAGGATCATGGTTAGGAGTAATTATACACACTTCTTAGCTACACCTGTTAGGAGATAACAGACATGCTGACTGTGGTCTCCACAATGGTCTGCTTTCCCGATGTGCGGGAACGCTGTGTTCATAATACCTGGCTGTATGTAGCTGGGGAGTGTAGACTGTTTCTGGTTATATGTAGCCCTCCTGTAATGGAGTCCATTGTGCAGCTTGTGGAAGAGTTGTTGAACAGGTACCCCTGAAGCAATCAATAGCCTTTCATTCCACTCCATTCTTTCCAAAGATTTATAACAGTAGCTTTTCAGCCAGAGCCCCACCCCTCTCTTGGAGATAGGTGCCTAAATCTGGGCTGCAGGGAGGTGCCTCCCTCTGCTTGGGAGTCTCAGGTGCAAACCCTCTCTTGGCATTAGGCATTGAGGAGGGGGAGGACTTCCCTCATAACTATTAGCCCAGTGGTTAGGATATTCACCTGGGATGTGGAACAGCTTCAACAGCAGAGACTGAAGGAGCCCCCACCAGAATATCCCATGGCCCAGTAGCTAGGGCACTCACCTGAGAGGTGGCAGACAATTCCAGTTCAAATCCCTTCTCCCCCACAGGTAGAGTGGGAACTAGAACCAGAGGTCTTGCACATCCCAGGTAAATACCTTAACCACCAGGCTAAAAGTTATGAGGGCCTCCTCCCCGCACCAGGGCTCTTCTGTGGAAGCTCACCTACAGGGGCACGATCCAGTAGGCAAGATCTGAGCATACTGACCAGATCGAGTTAGGTGCATTGCTCTGGAGCTAGGAATCTGGGTGCCTGGCAAGGGGCTGAAGTGCATGTGCTCAGAGGCAAGAACACAAGTGTCTAGGGAACTTTTATTGCAAACATGTAGGCACTAAGCAAGTTCAGGTGCCTACAGTGTATGGGAGCAGCTGAGCAGGGGTTTAATGAATCCTAGCTGGGCCTGCTTCTGGGATTTAGTGTCTAAGCGGCAGCTACATGCCTACATCCTTTTGTGAATCTAGCCCATAGAAAATGCATGCCTGGTTCGGGGTAACTGAAGTCAATGGAACAAATCACATACTAAAGTATCTGGCTGAATTGAGGCCTCGATCTGCAAAGTAAAATGGACAGGAAGAAAGTTGAGTTCTATCAAAAGAATCATCTTGGTGCCACAGGCACAACACCTGTAGTAGCATAAGCACAGCAAGTAACGTCCCTCAAGTACATTCACTGACAGAAGTTAAGTTGTGTTCTTTAGCATTTCCACCTCTCCTTCTTGAAGTGTCATTTCCCTCCTTCCCTTTCCCATAATAAAATAATTATAATACTTGGCACAAAAAGAGCATCTTCCATCCAACCATCTTAAAGCGCATCACAAAAATCCGTTGGTTAACTGCTCACAGCATCCCTGCGGGGTAGGTGCGGTAAGTATTATTAGCCTATTTATAGTGGGGAAACTTAATCACAGTCAGATTTGCCTAAAATAATACAGTAAATCAGAGTTTAAACTGGAACTAGAATTACGGTTTCCTAACTCTTAGCCCTGTCATGTAACCACTGGACATTGCTGCTTTTAGCTTGGAGATACATCTCTCCTCTCTTGCACCTAATATTTGTGGAAGGGAGGAGAAGTATTATATGTAGCTTGCATGACAGCCACGTTACAAGGGTCTACGTTATGCAAACTGCACAAACACATTCATAACAAGATCCAGTGGCTGAAACTTATCAAACTCAAACTGGAATTAGGGTTCAAATGTTTAACAGCAAGGGTATGACTTTACTGAAGTCAGAGATATGACTACAGCATATGTAGATATACCCACACTAGCTTTGAACTAGATATCTTGAATAACATTAGCAGGGAAGCCACAAGGTCACGAGCTGCACCACAGGCTGTGCAGGTACATCTACACATGCTGCAGTCTCACCTCTGATTGCAGTGTACACATACCCGTGAGGGTAGTTAGCCTTTGGAACAGCTTACCCAGGGATGTGGTGGACTCTCCATCTTTCAGTCAAGAATGAAGATCTTTCTAAAAGATCTGATCCAGCTCAAGCACAAGTTATTGAGCTTGATGTGGGAATTACTGCATGAAATTTTAAGGGCTGTGTCATGCAGGGGGCCAGTCTAGATGACCATGATGATCCATTCTGGCTTTAACATCTATGAGGGTAAGTAATGCATTAGTAAGTAACATGGAGCAAAGCGATACTTGTTCATATGTCAGGCACGTTAATAGTGTTCTTTTGAAAGGAGGCTCAGTGGAGCTATGGATGAATGTTCCAAATGTCACCTCTAGAGATTTTGACTTTGGTAGCACCAAGCAAATAGCCACTGTGGTAATAAGTAACCCTGAGAAGCATCATTATCAACTGGGCATTTGTACACATCACACAAAGTGCCACACAATTTGGCATGAGCAACAATCTCTGCTCAGGAGATGTCTAGATGTGCTGCAGGGCAGGTCTGATGGGCACTGGCAGACCTATCTGACTGCACTGTGCCTGGCTCTGGCCAGATCTCTCTATCTCTCGCTTCCACAAGCACTAAAAGCCACACTCACCAGATTCACAGAAAAGAAAACAAGAAATTCAAATTGAAAGGGCGGGGGGAGAAAAAAAAAAGATACTTAGTTGTGTTCCCGAAATGAGCTAATGCTGAGGTTTGGCTGAACAACACACTGTATCTGCTTTGATGCATTATTAGAATTGTAATAACTTTCACCGTTTCAAGGAAAAGATTTTTTCCAGGCGCAAGATCAAAGCAAAAGCTAAAGAATATTGGGATACAGTGCAAGGAACTTTCAAACGGCTAGTCTTGATTGTTTATGTATCTAGAAATGTTGTGATGGGAAAAGCCCTTTTTATGAGGTGCAGTAACAACAGCGTAAATCAAGCATTAACCAGAAGTAGACAGCAAATTATCTAGTTCTTTAAAAAGACCTCTACTGGAGCTGATTTTTAGGGAAGGAAAAAAGTAGTTCTGTTTTCAATAGCATAAAAGTAGTCAGACAGGAGGCGCCACTATATCTTTGTCCCAAAGCATAACAATGTTAAATATAAAACAACAGCTCTGAAACAGCTGATTAAACCACTTACAGACATGTTCTAATACAGAGCCTCTAGGACACAACTCAGAGTCAAACCCCCTTATTTGATTGGCTCTTATGTTTCTTGCATAAGGAAATATTCATGCTAAAAAAAAAAGTTACTAGTCTGTATAAACTAGGAGGTGGGGTGGATTTGTCTGCAAAGCATGGCAGAGAGCTTGTTCCTCTTAGAACAGGCATTTTATTTCACCATTCTCTTAGGGGACAAAAATGC
Organism: Trachemys scripta elegans; assembly: GCF_013100865.1. Classification (NCBI taxonomy): domain Eukaryota; kingdom Metazoa; phylum Chordata; order Testudines; family Emydidae; genus Trachemys; species Trachemys scripta. The sequence continues at coordinate 174,358,367 of NC_048300.1, forward strand.
TGACCCCAACAGCTTGAAGTTGATCGTGAAGCAGCAAAATGTGAGGGGTTCGCAGTGAATCATTGGACATTATGAATGCAATTCTCAGTGAGACACAGCAGTTTAAATAAGGAAACCCAGAAGCCTCTGAATGGGGAAGAACAAAGAAGACTAGACATAGAGTAGTATAAGATTAGACATACAGCTGACTACCCTTCCTTATCACCAGGATTCCTGTTATGTTGCCATATACAAAGAACTGGCCAGGTACTTTCTGTATTAAATGCATTTTATTTTAGAATAAGGGACACAATAAGAAGAAAGAACAAATGTAAGGTCTCCAGGAGACAGTTCACAGCCTGTATCTCCTTGGTAAGGGTTGCAGCAACTCTGAGAATATAATGGCTGCTGTCTCTGCATACAGGAAGAGTTTAAAGAAATGTAAAGGTGCAGTAAACAGAAAATGCAGGCAGCATGATCTCAAGCTACATACACCACACTAATCATCCCTAGCCCAGATGCTTAAAGACCAGGACCTGAAACGAACTCCACATCCAAATCCCAACAGACTCTGAGGAGAGGGTTCAGGATATGCATCGAAACATAATAGCAGCCCTATGTCTCTTTAATGGGTCACATCAACCCCCCTGACCTGTACAACCGTCTTCCCTCCCCCCCTCCCACCACCACATGTTAGATATTTGGATCCAGATCCAAATGCCACAGCTCATACCCATCACTAAAACAGAGGTAAAGTAACTTAAAGATCTGTTTCCCCAGTGAACTGTGGACTATCACAATTTAGATACAATATTTTGCCAAAATGAGCAAAATCCAAATTTGTGTGGACAATAGACTCCCAACATTTTAAGACAGCAAAGATAATACACAGTGCAACTTTAGATGTTATGCTCCAAGATCAAGACTCTTAATAGGAATCAAAGAATACATAGGAATGATTTCTCTCCAACCCCAAGTGCTTTACGCCAATAGGATTCAATTCACCCCCTCCTGCAGAGAGCCTAACTAACAGGCTTTGTGTGTCAAACACTTAGGGGTTCGTGTAGACAGAGCACTCTCCCCACCATAACCTGTGACCAAGACACAGAGTGGCTTCCAGCTGATTCACAGACAATATTCCAGCTCCTGGGTTAGATAACTTCTGTACACCTGAGTGGGGCTTTGTAGCCTACTGAATTTGTATACTCATGGAACCAGTGGCAAAAGTCCTTGCCCCTCAAACTGTTCCACTACAGTGGGCGTCACAGAACTGGCCTGGAGACAACTCTTCTGGGAGTAGGAGGCACAGGGTCACTCTGAGTGCCCGGTGCATGTCCAGTCTACTCATTGCACAGTGAACTAGAGTGGTTCCACTGAGCTGAAAAAATGTGAAAATAATGTGAAAAAATAAAAGAAAGAAGCAAAGCAAATACAGTACGGTAACTCCTCACTTAAAGTCGTCCCAGCTAAAGTTGTTTCGTTATTAAGTCACTTGTCTATTAGAAAATATGCTCATTTAAAGGTGAGCAATGTTCTAACGTCCTCCACCCCACCCCCCAGCACCTCCTGCCCGCCAGCGGGCCCCGCAGATCAGCGCCTCCCCCCTCCCTCTCCACTCCTCCCACCTGCTGCAATTAGCTGTTTCGTGGTGTGCAGGGAGGCTGGGAGGGAGGGGTGAGGAGCGAGGACACTGCGCACTTGGGGAAGCAGAATTGGGCAGGAAGTGGCGGAGTGGGGGTGGAGCAGGGATGGGAAGAGGTGGGGGCGGGGCCTGGGGCAGAGCCAGGGGTTGAGCACCCCCCAGCAGTTTGAAAAGTCAGCACCTGTGGCCCCAGAAGCCTATGGCTGTCTCCAGATCTGCAGGGATCTAGAGGCCTATTGCCTCTGCGTTGTGTGTCCCGAGCATACCATGCAACCTGGCAAACTGGTTCCCTTAGGAGATGACTGGTCTCCCCAGCACCCCGGGGGATAGGGGAGTCTTCAGTGACTAACTGGAGCAGGCATTTGTGTGATCTGCTGCTCAGGGGCCAGCAGAGACATCCCCATTGGGTGCTTGGGAAGGATGCAGCACAGTGTCCCTTCCCATGTGCTGCTGCTTGCCTGCTCTGCCTGGCTCCCCTATCAAGCCCAAACCTGCAGAGCTTGCACAGGGAGGACTCTGCAGGCCTAGGAGTTGGGGTGTTGTTGGCCCATACCCTCACCAGAGCTCTGGGGCCAGAGGATATTCACTTGCCTAGTCACAGCTGTGAGTCAAACCGCATATAATGTCCTTTGTCCGGCGAAAAAAATTTCCCTGGAACCTACCCGCCCCATTTACATTAATTCTTATGGAGAAATTGGATTCGCTTAACATCGTTTCACTTAAAGAAGCATTTTTCAGGAACATAACTATAACATTAAGTGAGGAATTACTGTATTAAGGCTAAGAAGGAAAAGACATAAGGACCAGTGAGAGAGGAACGAGGCAAAAGTCGTCTCGGGCTAACTTCTTCCAAGTCAAAGGAGTAACTTAGCTAGTAAGCTTTGTAGGGGAGTAACTATCTTTTCATTTGATTGTGTGTGCAGTTCTTGGCACAATGGGCCCCCGATATTTGTTAGGGCCTCCAGATGCTATTATAATGCAAATTATAATAACAACAAACAAAAACAACAAAAGACTTTGGCCTAATGGGACAGATGCTGCTCTCAGTTGCACCAGACTAGTGTATATCTGGAGGAAGTCCATTGATGTCAGTGTGTGGTCACTCCAGATTGACATTAGTGTGAGAGCAGATAAAGCCCTCTGTGTTTGTGTTTAGAATGATATAATCCAAGAAAACAATTTTGTAGAAGGAGACAACGTAGAAAAAAAAATAAAGTAACAAGCTCTCAAATTCTTACTCTCTGTAGAAGTGTGTCTGTTAGAAGGTATCGTCCATGGAAATAACATAACCTTCATTTGCTTCAGTGGGTTTTTTCCATAATTTACTCCAGAGATTTTATTTAAACAATAAATAGGAAATATTCTCACATACAGCTGTGCAGGATATCTATCTACAAGCCTTTTTTCCAGGGTGGGAGCCTGTTCTTCAGGCATTGCAGTCATGGAAAGGAAACCAACTAATGTGATCCAGGAAGCAATAATCCTGCAATTCTAATTTAGCATCCATTCCATACCAGAGTATCACAAGACCGATATAGTGATATCCCTATTTAAGCACTTGTACGAAACCCAGCAGAGTCCCTGCCATTACAATCCAACAAAAATGCTACCAGCCCCTCCATTAAACTCTCCTCAGTTTTTGTAAATAGAGATATCAAATTACTAATAAAGGAATTACCATGCAAGGGCCATAATGTAAGTACGGGTTGACTATACTAATTCTCTGAGCATGTCCAATGGGATTGAGATTTTTCCAAAAGTCTGAGCAGACTCAAATAGAGCTGAGTGCTTAGGCTGTTAATAAAACTGGCTGTTCTTTCTCTCCTGACAGACATGACTCCTGAATTACACAGCAAAATAGTATTGGTTTAAGCAACAGTTTGACATTTTTCTCATCACCATCAGGGCTGTACAAAAAGTGCCTAAAGTAGCAGTAGTGATTTTCCTTCATGTGGTAGGCCTGGTAGTGCTGCAGGTATATGGTGATTTTATAGGGTGGGAAGCATGAAAAGGAAGAAAATTTGGCACAGAATATGAATATCATTGGCCTGAACTAATTCCCATTGTAAAATGAATGCAAAGACTTCCACTAAGTCAAAAGTTTGCTTTACAGATGTTAACTCCATTGGCCATATGTTGAGCAAAGTTTCTGATTCAGACAGAATATTATGATGAATGCAGGGCCTCAGAGGCCTGGTCATGGACCAGGACCCCCCCATTGTACCAGGCCCTGTAAAAACACAGAACAAAAAGACGGTGTCTGTCCCAAAGAGTTTACAATCCAAGTAACCAACAGAATGAATGCAATAATTCAACATCTGTTTGATAGGCCACATCTGGGAAGTGCTATTGCCTGGCTTTTGAGAAGACAGACAAAAATAGGCTTTGGAACAGTTAAAAATACTGCTCAAACCACCCATTTATAAAATACTGTGATTTAGCGGTAATCTGGCCACTTGTATTGTCAGATGTTTTTTTCAAAGGACTGGGTGCATGACTAATGTAGAGAGAGCAGCCAGTTGCATTCACATTGAGTTCCCCAGACAAAAAAGAAAAAAAAAATCTACACTCAGACTGGAGAGGAGGTGCTGGCAATTGTGTTTCATTGGCTTAAATTCCACCAAATATACAAATAGTACAGACAAGATACATGTAGAGATTGTGCACAAACAACTAGAAAGCTTGTTTAAAATAACGTTGGCTCCAGTTTTGGACTGTGGCCAACCTAAGCTCAGTACAGCCCATGAGGGAGGAAGGGAGGGAGGAAGAGTCAGTGTGTATCAGCTTGGCACCTCGCGAATTCTGGAGGTTGACTGGGACTGGAGCAGTTCCTGGGATTGCTGGCATAACCTAGAGCAGCTCCAGGGATTGCTTTGATGTTATGCCACCTACATCAGCTCCATCAATCCATAGTATATAGAGTGCAGTGTACTTGGGTCATGCCTCCTCTGTCCACTGAACTGCCTTCCCCACCCTTCCACATCAGGGACCAAGAGAGGGACCAGTCTAGGGCCATTCTGCAGGCCCCGCATCACTGGGGAAGAGAATCCCCCTCACGTAATCTGAAATTAACAGTTTTATATGGATGGCTTAAAGAAAGAGCAGAGTTGGATCCCCACATTGACCATTCAAGGAAGAAATTAACAAATGTTTTACTGAAAGGACAAAGGCTGGTTATACCTTACAACATTTCTCTGCAGGACTTCACTGTAGGAAAATGGCAGGGCCTGAGTTACAGCTCACTGTTAATAATAGCTCTCCCTCCAGTTGTCCCAGTCGAAGAGATCCTGCAAACTCCCGAACTGCTTTGGGGTAGGGCAATGAGAACTCTGGTGGGTAGGTACCAAGTATCAGAGGAGTAGCCGTGTTAGTGGGTTAGTGTTTTGGTTGGTAGGTACTTTCAAATGGGGAAAAGGGAATGGTAGTAAACCCAGACTATAGCTTTGTATTTCAGTGGACTGCAATGTATTTATACTTGGAAAATAGTTGAAGTGTGAGTCTACTCTGAAAAGTGACTCTGTAAAATGGTATTACAGGGCTTGTTGTTTGTTCTCTCTGTGAATCCAAATCAAATGAGCCCAGTTTGTGAAATTAAAAAAATATGTGTTTTTCCTACATTTGTCATACTCCAACTGAGATCTGAGAGTCAAGCTGGGTTCTTTTCTTACACATCATCACTAACTCTGTAGGTCATGACACCTGTGCAACTCCAATAGTTTGCACAGGGAACACAGATTGAAATTTAGGATGATGCACAGAAGGATTTGAATCCAACTTATTCTGTCTTAGCTCACAGCTTATTATCCAGGGCTCATGTTAGTGAAAAAAAAACAACAACAGTTAGTAGGACAGGACTCTGAACATACACAGGGTTCTGACAGATAGGAACAGGGGTGGCCAACCTGAGCCTGAGAAGGAGCCAGAATTTACCAATGTACATTGCCAGAGAGCCACAGTATTATGTCAACAGCCCCCCATCAGCTCCCCCACCCGCTCCCAGTGCCACCCACCCACCGGCACCCCACTGATCAGCACCTCCTCCTCCCTCCCCGCACCTCCCGATCAGCTGTTTTGTGGCATGCAGGAGGCTCTGGTGGGGAGAGGAGTGAGGGCACGGCAGGCTCAGGGGAGGGGGTAGGAAGGGGTGGAGTGGGGGCAGGGCCTATGGCAGAGCCAGGGGTTGAGCAGTGAGCACCCCCCAGCACACTGGAAAGTTGGCACCTGTAGCTCCAGCCCCGGAGTCGGTGCCTATACAAGGAGCCACATATTAACTTCTGAAGAGCCGCATGTGGCTCCGGAGCCACAGGTTGGCCACCCCTGGATAAGAAGCTGCCTTTTTCACAGGCATACTAGGACCACATTTTAAGCAAACTACATTAATTTAGGAAAATTGTTTTAAGATTAAGATGTGCCATTTTCTATGGGATCCACTAGTTTATTTATGTTTTATTCTATGGGGCGAGATGCGGGGGGAGATGTTGAGAGACACAGAGAGAGATGACTCCAAATTTAGAGTATGGAAATTTGAGTTTGGAAACTGAAAACTTGTAGTGAGGCAAATATTTTCTCTGTAAAGTGTTCCCACACCCATTATTAGTATTTTGCTGAAGTTCTTCTGATTTATCCCATTATATTCTAATGACGTTATCACTATTCAAAGTGATTGTATCAGTTCTTTTAAAAGATGTTCATCCTTTTATTTTTAGCAACTGAACTGTACTGAGCCACGCTCCTGTCATATTATACATTATCGTCACCATTATAGGCTCTGGCAGAATAGCATGACTAAGCAGCGTTCTGAAACCAATGCTACAGTGTGACAAAAAATAACCGGGGGCTGGCAATAGTCACTGATGGCTTGAGCTGAGCTAGTTCTGGCATGGGCTTAGCTCTGTGACCATAAGAAAAGAGAAGCTAAGCCCCTGAGAATATTCTGGCATTAATTCCTGGCAACCAGAGTGTCCTTATATATCATTTTATGTATTTTCTTTCCCGCCTCCCCCCCTGCAGTCAGCTCCAATAGCTGAGATCACATCTTGTTTTAGTGAGATAAACTAGACCCCCTAATGTTACACTTTCTTCAAACTCTCATGGCATCCATTTAAATCAAGTGGGAATTTGTCTTTTCTCAGGTTTAGGCAGGGCCGCCTTAGGATTCAGGGGGCCGGAAGACCCGGCGCTTCGGGGGTGGGTCCCAGGGTGGAAGGACCCCCCGCCGCCGAAGACCTGGAGCGGAAGAAACTCTGGGGTCTGGGCCCCACGAGAATTTTCCGGGGCCCCTGGAGCAAGTGAAGGACCCCTCTCCAAGGGTCCCGAAAAACTCTTGTGGGGGTCCCTGCGGGGCCCGGGGCAAATTGCCCCACTTGCCCCTCCCCGGGCGGCCCTGGGTTTAGGGAAATATATATGCCTGAAATATTTGCACGGGGTAGCCAGACATTCATTCAATACATACAAGTGTTTGTGAACCTGTTCAAATTATCCATTAGGTGAGGAGCAGTGATATCTTTGTAAGGAATACAAATATTTTAATTAATTTGTGAAATTTAACATACACACAAAATTAACAATGTGAGTCAGATACAAAAGTCTGACTTTCAACAAAACTCACCTTACAACAAATAATAGTATTTTGGTTCAGATGTAAGAAAAAAGTAAGAGAGAGAGTGTGTGTGTGTGTGTGTTGGGGATATTGAAACTGACCTTGAAAATGCTGAATGCCACGTGTGATATACTAACCACCCCAATCCACACTATTAATTAGAGTTGCAGATATTCAGCACCACACACAAGGACCTCAGAATCTGATAGGATCAGGGCCATTGAGAATAGGATTATCTATACAACGGGTAAAGCAAAGTAACAGTTTCTGTTCAGAGCTGAGGGAAAGCTACGGTCAAGCTATCAGTGACATGTACATGCTTCTTTTTTCTTTTATATTGAGCTTTTACATTGCAAAATGAGCAACAGAAACAGAGTGACAATAACATCACAAAGTGAGCAGCACAGAAGCCTCAGTGGCTGAAAATGAAAGGGTGAGGTGTGTGATTTTGAAGTGAACTGTATCATCACCTTAAGCAGAATTTAAGAGGATAAATCACTAATTCAAAAGCCTCAAAAACAAACCTAATCCTAATCATGTTAATATACTGCACATTTCCAGCTATGATCAAGGTCTGTGTGGAAGTGAGAAAACATCACTGACAGCAGCAATTTTTCAGATCGGGCCACATCACTCTAGTGACCCGATTCAAAGTATCCAGCTTTCTGACAACTTTTGTCCCCATAATCTGGGGACATGGGAATGAAGAGCATTACAGCACTAGACACAGCCAGCTATAGAGCAAGCAGATGCAACGAAAATGTTTCCATGTAGCTTTGCCAATGCACCTACCTATGTGTGTATTCAAGGTTCTCATATGGCCCTGATTGTTGTATTATCTGTATTATCAGAAGAACTTCAGCAAAATGATGATCTTTAATGATCTTCAGCACCTCATGATCTGTAATGTATTTATCCTCACAACCTCTGTGAGGCAGGGAAGTACTGTTATCTCCATTTTATAGATGGGGAACAGAGGTACAGAGAGACCAAGGGCTACGTTTTCAAAGCTACTTAGGCGTCTAAAGATGCAGATAGGCACTTCTGAAAAATTCACTAGGTTCCTAAGGGTATGTCCACACTGCTGCTGGGAAGTGTGATCCCCAACACGGGTAGACGGACTTGTGCTAGCTTCACTCAAGCTAGCTTGCTAAAAATAGCAGTGTGGATGTTGCAGCACAAGTGACAGCTTGGACTAGCCACCTGAGCTCAGACCCAGGGGATCAGGTGGCCATGGATAGCTAGCCAGAACCACCACCAGTGTCATAATGTCCACACTGCTATTTTTAGCATGCTAGCTTGAGCTAAACCAGTGCAAGTCTGTCTACCTATGCTGGGAATCACACCTCCCAGCTGCAGTGTAAACATAACCTAAGGGCTTGGCTGGTAAGTACCCACTGGAAGTCTATATTCATATTTGGGTGCCTAAATACCTTTGGCTCAAAGTTATACAGGAAACCTGTACAGGAGCTTGAATCCAGGTTTCCTAAGGCTTATACTAGTGCCTTAATCACTGAACCGTCCTTCCTCTCTCAGACTGCCTTCTAAGACCCTGTCTACAAAAGAAAAGTTTCACCAGTTTAACTAAATGGATTTGTAAAATTGGTAAATTACCTACTCACGTTACACTGGTATATGCCTCCATATTGGGTGTGTGCACTGCTTCAGCTAGATCAGTTTAAAATCCATGTAAATGATATTTCCCCCTGGTAGACAAGACCTTAATCTTAACATTCACGTGCCTCCTGATGTTGTTATTCCAGGTCTATGCCTTTCAGCAACCAAGAATCCAAATCATGGCAGGTTCTGAAGGTATGTTTTGATACAGATAGGCTTCCTAAGGGCTAAGAGGAGAACAATCAATGGAATAATTTTCACTTGTGGCTCAAAACAGACTTGAACTCAAATACCCTGAGATGATGAAAGTTTCTACCTTCTAGGGCCATGATTCATCCAAATTAGAGACTGGCATTTGACAGACAAAGTATAGTAGTTAACTTATCTCCTTCTCCAATTCTATGACTGCTTTTCCCCTTTGCCAATTTCTTTGTCATTGCAGCACTGCTCAGCATAGTGGCCAGCCCCATGGAGACCCTCCTTTCCTCATGCAGTCGGCTGCAACCTAGGTTTGCCATCGTGGATCAGACCAATGAGCCATCAATTTCAGTATCTTGTCTGTGACAGTATCCAATACCCGATGATTCAAAGAAAGGTGAAAACTCTCATTCCAAGTGAAAGAACTAGATGCTGATGCTGCAGCAATACCTGCTCCTTATTCCCTTCTTCTTACAGAGGAAATTTTAGGAGCTTCTGTCATGCTGAGTAGACCCCTTATTACGCAAATAGTCCCACTGGAACTCATGGACTAAGGTACTACTCAACACGAATAAGGGAGGCAGAATCAGGCCCATTATGAGTAGACTTTCCCCTCTCTTTTTAACTGGCTCATTCTAACCTGCTCCCCTTTGCTCTCTCACTACCCTCATCTTTTCACACTGCCCCCCCTCCTCTTCACAGTACCATGTTCTCTCTCACTAAAACAAAGGCACATTTTTAGAGTATGTGAGAAAAGAACAGAAGACTTTAAAAGAAAAGGGGGGATGTGGCAACATTTTAAGACCATTCTTTTTCTGGTTCTCTCAGGACTGGCTCAAAGTATGTTGGTGCTTCGGGTGAAGACAGGATTTGGTGCCACTGACTGTGCTCCACAGCTGGGCTGGCTGGAAAACAAGAATTCCATTTCATGAAAAATGTCAAGGTTTCAATAGTTGCTTTTGTTCCACATTGGAATGAAAACTAGGCCTTTTGAATGTTTTGGTGAGAAACAGAGAGCGTTGTCCCAGAATAGCCAATACTTTAGTGGTCAGGGAATTCACCTGGATGTGGGAGATCTGCAAATAAGGCAGAGCAAGGACTTGAACCAGGGTCTCCACAGTCCTGGGGAGTACTATGACTACTGACTGGGCTATTGGCTATTCTGGGGTGAAACACTGACTGTCTCTCCCTTCTCCTTAAATCCAGGGCCCAAGAAACTTCATCAGACATTTTTTTTTATCAAAACTGCACATTTCTGCAAAAAATTTCAGTTTCAATGAAAAAAGATTTTATCAAAAAAGCCGTGACCAGCTCCACTCCAGAATCCTTTGTACAGCTCTAGCAGAGTTCTCCCAGGGAGGCGCAAACCCTCTTGTGGTCCCTCTTGCCTGAAGATGAATGACGGCAATGGTGCCATGACCCCGCTAATTATGGCATCGTAAGCAACCACCCTTGGCAACATCACAATCTGATCTCACGTGGGTGAGAATCTGGAGTCATTCCAAACCAAAGTCAATGAAGTTACACGCGTGTACATCATATCTAAGTCTGGCCCCATGGGAGTTGGGGCATTGTGTATGTACAACACGTAAGACAACATGGTCCCAGTACATGACTAAGGCCCCTGGGCTCTATGGTAATACAAATAAATAAATCAAAACAAACAAACAAACCTAAAACTAGCCTCAATCTTTCCCAGGCTGTCTCCGTTCCCTTGCAAGGTCTCCTTATTGAGAGTGCCACTAATGGTGTGGTTTAGTTTCTTATTGAGATACAACAAAGCATAATGTTACCTCTGATTCCCCACCTACATAGGATTTCACATTCTACTTACAAAGAGACCCAATACTGCAAGGTACTGAATGCCTCCGCCTCATTGGACCAGATTCTGATCTGATGTACACATATGTAACTTCACTGACTTCAGTTTGGAATTACCGTACTTCTGATTGACACCAGTGTGGGATTAGAATTGGGTTCACTGATTTTAATGGAAGTTGAAGGCAGTTGGCACCAACCAGAATGCATTTAATACCATGCAGGATTTGTTCACTTGCAACAAAACCCCTGAAATTGCCCTGTCAAAAAGTGAATTATTTGCATTTGGTTGGAACGCAATGTATACTTTGCCAGTGGGTTGTTTTGCTCTCTCTCTCTCTGTATTAACTTCCTCCTACTGCTCCTCTGACAGCCAATTATTTCAGCTATCCTTTAAGAAAACAGGACTTGCGCTATACTCAGGTAAATTTACTTGTAGTATGCTTAACAAACCATGTAACAGGAAAGCACCAGAAGGGATATTCAAGTAAAGCACATCTGCAGGATGTGCAAATCAGGGTCAAACCAAGGAATTTGGCAACTCTGTACGGAAATGATGATAGCAATTTTTTTTTAATCTCATGCAATTTACCCATTCAGCAGGGACACTGTTTCCTATTTCAAGACATTTCCAACCTGCATATCTCCAGGGAATGTAAACACATTTCAGGATTTGGTTACAGCTCGTTAAAGCGAAAAACCATAAACAAGGGCTTTCTAACACACCACTGCTAGTTCCCGCTAACTAGGACCTGGATTAATCATCCCGGCATGTGATATGGTGTATATGCTAGAAACAGCCACTAAAGGTAAACTGTAGGATTCCAGTGATCTCAGCCACGTACTAAATTTGATCTATATCAAAAGAACCGAGAGCAATAAAGATTTCTGTATTTAGTTGCTAATTGTCTAACTTATCACGTTACATAGGTGTAGAGTAAGGCTTGAAAAACCATCTTGGAATTTTTGGAAGGGTGAGTGGGAGGCCCAGGTGCTGCCTTCCTGTTACTAACACTATCCAAATATGTTTGCATTGATGGTTTAAGGAACACTTCTGATGCAGTTCCTGCATGCAGTGCCAAATGTGCTCCTCCGGCCTGATGCATTCCTTCTCCCCTGCCAATCATATTACTGTTTCTGTCAGTGGCAATCTATAGAGTAGAGTGGTATCATGGAGGAGCGTGGGAGCTGAAGGCACAGACCTTGATACGGTAGTGAGATGGAGGAGCAGTTGAGACCTCAGAGACACAGTACTATTTCAAACAGTACTATGTCAATGGGCACTAGGGAACTTTTATAGCACACCACCAGGGTCCTCACAGAGAGTTAGTGCACGACACACACTGGGGGGCACTAGGATTTACACACCAGCTGGTGTGCACTAATTCACCACATAGACAAGGCTTCAGATTTCCTCAAAATTTGGCAGTGCTATTAATTAGATTTTGTGTAGAGAAGAAATGAGGTCATTCCATATAAGACAGATCTGAAATCTCTTATTTGCCCTCATCTTAACTTCAGCGAATGCTAATGATGGTTTGTTGGATTCTGCTTTTGTGTTTGATAAAAACCTAGGGAATAAATGAAAGAGCAAGATACCGACAAAGTAGCTCAGTTTTGGCCAGTGCTGCAAGAAGGGTTTTCAATGGTTACACTCTTTTTGGACCTCCGGTTGTAAATAATTGCTGAAGTTAACCAACTGAGGAGACAGGCTTCAAATACAAAACCTTGCTGGCTTCCATTAATTACAAACCCAAGAATAAAACATGGTGAACAGTGATAAATAAAAGCAGCAGATAGTGGCTTCTAGGAAACAACAGCCTTTGCTGACCCGCAACTGGTTTGTTGGGATAGGCACTATCTGTGCAGCAGCGATGGAATGTCAGATTGGTTGAGTAACAGTAATGAAAATGGATGTTAAATGCCTTATTAATAATGTGCACTTTGTGATTCATAATCTCAACCTACATGTCCTTAAGAAGCACTCAATTTTTAAGTGAAATTGACAAATTTCCTCAACGTTTTTCAGATTTTATCACTATTTGGACAGCTAGGGAAATGGGAGGAAGTCTTGCTGATGTGAAATCAAAGTTCAGCTTTTTGCCTCATGTGTGATGGGGGAAGTGGATGGAATGGAAGGATTGTGCAGCACTCCTAGACATGATTAAGACCAAGATTTTCAAGAGCAACTAGTCATTTTATGAGCCTCAACTTTTAGGTCTCCAACTTGAGGAGCCTTAAAGGAGCCTGCTTTTCAGAAAGGGCTGAAAACCCACCTGCTGAAAGTCAGGCCCCTTTAAAAGAGTCAAAGTTGGGCACCCAATGAGCCACTTTTGAAAATCTTGGCCAAATCCACTAAAGGCAAAGGCGATGAAGGTATCTTCCTGCAGGAAAATGAAGGACTTTGGGTTTCTGGTAACTTCCTTCTCCATGCATGCAAGGTTTTTAAGCAATTAACAAGTTATTTCAGAGGCATAATCTACTACCGTGTCACAATCTACTACCGTGTCAGGTTCAAATACTGTACAAGTGAATAAGTATGGCCCACATCTCTTAAAGGAAGCTGCAGGGACAACTGAAGACAAGCACAAAGCCAGAGTAAGATACTAAGCAGAAGTCACAACTATCTCCCAAACATGTGAGCAAACCATTGGACTGCAATACAGTCCTTCCACAGCAACTGCTGCTGCCACCTATAGACTAGAATACCAGCAGCTGCTGATCTGTAACAGGTTTTTACTGCTGAAAGGTGATGTCCCAAATGTTTGCTCTGTTCTGGATATACTTTCATGGCCAACTGGCAAAGCATTAGAATTACGTAGGGACCAAGAAATTCAGTTATTAGGATCCCACTTCTTTGCCCTGTGATTCTGATGATGACATGGCCAGTACTTAATTAATGAGTGATGCATATTTAAAGTTGGAAGCCAACACTTCAGGTTGGGTGACCTTTTGGCAAGGGCATTTTTTAACTCAAAATTTCAAGTGCTCAGCAGACTGCTATCCAGAATAGCTATTTTGCTGGCATCTACTGCTTTGTGTGAGAGGGGGCTTACTCAAAAACAAGCTTTGGGCATCATTAGAAACAGTAGCATAAATGAATTGATAATGATATCAATTAATGGGTCATCTCTCAAGGACTGTGATACAGACGGGACACTGACTGATGGAATTTTGACAGCAAAGTCACTCATCATATTGAAAGCTTGTCAACTTGAATGTCACGTTTCTGTCTGAAAATATAATTATTATTATAAGCAACCTCTAAATTTACTATCACCGCATTTAGAGAAAATATGTATTTTTCTCCCCCACCCCAGTGTGCTTACTTTGTGTATTTGACAGCACTTTGTGTATAGTTATTTTCATTGATTTGGTTGATGGTGCATGCTCTTCCCAGGTGCTTACCCAATACAACAGCAGCAGAATACAAACTGAAAGTGAACTGGCAATAAGCAGGAGACAGGAAAAGATGGGCATGAGCATAGTTGGTAGCATGGCCCTTGGGCTCGTTCTAACAGAAACAGGGCAACAGAAGAGCACAAGAATGGCCATACTGGTCAGACCAGTAGTCCATCTAGCCCAGTATTCTGTCTTCTGGCAGTGGCCAATGCCAGGTGCTTCAGAGGGAATGAACAGAACAGGTAATCAAGTGATCCATCCCCTGTCTCCCATTCCCAGCTTCTGGCAAACAGAGGCTAGGGACACTTCAGAGCATGGTTTTGCGTCCCTGACCATCCTGGCTAATAGCCATTGATGGACCTATCCTCCATGAACTAATCTAGTTCTTTTTTGAACCCTGTTTTAGTTTTGGCCTTCACAACATCCTCTGACAACGAGTTCCACAGGTTGACTGTGCATTGTATGAAGAAGTACTTCCTTTTGTTTTAAACCTGCTGCCTATTAATTTCATTGGGTGATCTCTAGTTCTTGTGTTATGTGAAGGAGGAAATAACAACACTTCCTTATTCACTGTCTCAACACCAGTCAAGATATAATAGACCTCTATCATATCCCCTCTTAGTCGTCACTTTTCTAAGCTGAATAGTCCCTGCTTTTTAATCTCTCTTCATACGGAAGCTATTCCATACTCTTAATCATTTTTTGTTGCCCTTCTCTGTACCTTTTCACATTCTAATGTATCTTTTTTGAGATGGAGCAACCAAAATTGCATGCACCATTCAAGGTGTGGGTGTACTATAGATTTATAAAGAGGCATTATGATATTTTCTGTCTTATTATTTCTTTCTTTCCTAATGGTTCCGAATATTCTGTTAGCCTTTTTTTCTGCCCGTAATTTCTTTAAGGGGACCTGTTATTTAAAGAGTGCACTATCAGAAAATGGAATTTTTAAAGATTAGTGAGTTAAAATCAGTGTCCCTTTCAAAGTTTTTCTTCTTTTTGCACTTTTTGTTTGCATCAGAATTCTTGTCCACACTGTAGTTTATTCCACACTTAATCTAAGCCACTCGTCATAAGGGCCAGATTTTCAAAAGTACCTAAGTGAGTTAAGTGCCTAACCTGTTCAGGGACTTTTGTAAATCCTCTATGGGATTTTGCATTTTAGGTGCCTAATTACGTTTGTAATTAGGTCCTATGTAAAAATAAATAAAATAAAATAAATAAAATAAAATTGAAATATGGGATTACTTGAAATTCTGTGGCCTGTATTATATAACAGGTCAGACTAACTCTTAATGATCTCTTCTGGTCCTAAAATCTATAAAAAAATAAAGTCTAACTCTCAAAGAAATGTTTCGGTCCTTTAAACTGCGGAAGCGATGGCTTTGGGGGCACATGGCTTTGGGCTGGGGTGATGTCAAAGGTATTTTGCATTCTCATTAGGGGGATTTAGTCCTCAGGGTAGTAAGCATTGGGAAAATGTTTCAAGCCTGAAATACACCAAAAGAGTATCAATAAATACATCCCGTTGACTGCAGCAGGAGAGAGAGAAAATTATTATTTAAGCCCCAGAAATCATGAGACTGGCTTAAAAATCATGATTTATTTTTTTTAAAGGGGAGGTTATTCTTTTTATTTGCCTCCTGGCTTTTCAGCCCTTAGGGTTCACATTTACAAGTTCTTCCCTGCAACCGTGAAGGGCAAACGCTCACTTTTAAAAAATGAAAGCTGAGATGGTCATGCAATCATATGAATCCAGGAGCTGGGGCTTTTGGAAAAACACCAAATATCATGAGCTGTCAACACTGCAAAGAGGGAGTGCACAGAGTAGAAGGGATAAGCACCAGGGGATCAAAAACTGAATTCAAATGATCCAGTCCTATATACCATCACTTGCTGGGCTTAACAAGTCCAACGTTATAATTAGCTACTGTTTGAGGTACTTACATGGCCCCATAATGGTAGTATCTGAGCACTTCACAATCTTTTCATTAACTTATCCTCTCTCACAATACCCTGTGAGATAGAGCAGTATCTTCCCCATTTTACAGATGTGGGACTGAGGCATAGAGATTGCCTGGCCCAAGGACATACAGGAAGGCTGTAGTACAACAGGGACTTAACTCAGGTTTCTCAAGTGCTAAGCTAGGGGCCTAACCACTCAACCCTCCTTCCTATCTTGCTGGCCAGCTCTTTCCCACTTCTGATCATGGGAAGAATCAACCCAACCCAAACTACTCAAGTAGCTAGACCAGTGCCTATTATACTAATATATGAGTTAATGGGAAGAACAGATCAAAACTGACAACAAGCTAGACTGCTACAGAATCCTGCATAGACCTGTCCCACTTACAAAGTGGTTCTCAACATTTTTTAACCCAGGGACTCCTAAACTAGAATAGACAAACCTGCAGACTCCTAGCTCCCCCCTCATTATTTTGTTGCTCATAATTTGTTTCTTTCACAATCACAAATGTTATTGTAGAGACATTTTTATTATTTGAACAGATCAACAAAAACACAGCAAGTTAAAATATTGACAGCTTACCTGATACTAATGTGATCCTGGGGTTTGTTTGGCAGCACACAGCAATTACCAGTTGAAGAGTAATTTCACTTAGGCAAGTGCAAAGGTCATCTTCAACATTCATTCTTAAAAGGTGTTTGTTTTTAATGCAGATGAGGGCTGAGAATTCATTTTCACAAAGGTAAGTGGTAGCAAATGGAAGGAGGACTCACAGAGTTCACCAGACATGTGCAACCAGAATTCAGCAAACAGGCACGGTTTCGTGGCACATTTCATATCAGTGATGTTTCTCAGCTCAATAAAATCCTCCTCCTCTTTAGGAATCATTTCAAGGATCAGTAGATAAAAAGGGATTTGTGAGCCACATCATTTCAGTATTGCTTACCTTGTCACTGAAGTAGGTTCTGAACTGGTAAAGAAGGGAATCCACGTGTTTTGTCATAATAGCACAAAGTCAGGTGGTCAGCCTTGACTTGGTCAAAATTCAAAAATTCCTGAAGGAGAGTAAATATGCTCACATTCCCTTTGTGCACTCGTTTCTGCTGTAGATCCAGTTTCTCAATGAATGCAGTCACTTTGTTTGACAGTGTGACAAGAGTTGACTGGCGTCCTTGCATGCTAATATTAGGTTGATTCAGGTGATCAAAGATATCAGCAAAATAAGCAAGCCAAGCAAGCCAGTTCTCCTCTGAGAATCTACCTGCTGATTTGTGCATTTTCTCCTCCAAAAATACCTTCAGAGACTCACAAAGCTCAAAAAACGTGATTCAAAACCTTTCCCTTGAAAGCTATCTGACCTCAGTGTGCAGGAGAAGATGTGGTGCAATTTGCCCATTTCTGCACACATTGTCAAAAAAAATTACATGTATTTAATGGGTGGGCTTTGATGTAGTTAACAACTTTTATTGTCTTGTCAAGTACATCTTTCAGGTCATCTGGTATCTTTCTCATGACTAGGTTCTCCCTGTGAAGCATGTAGTGCATTACACTTTTGTGAGTGGTGCAACATGTCTTTTTTTTTTTTACACTCCCATTATGCCTCCCTGTCACTGCAGCAGCACTGTCTGTGGACACACCACACCATTGCCCTAGTCTAGGTTGTTGCACATCATGAAATTATCCAGACATTTAAAAATCTCATCACTTGTCATTTTTGTCTGTAGGGATCTGCAAAACAGCAGTTCTTCTATTTTCCCATCACAGATGTATCACAAATAAACCAACAGCTGAACCTCACCTGGCACATCCAAAGATTCATCCAGTTGTAAGCTGTATTTCCCACTTGCTTGAATCCCGTGTAACAACTGGTCTTCCATGTCAGCTGCAACATCTGTAATTCGCCTTTTCATGGCATCGTTTGCTACTGGCACATTTTTCAATTTATTAGCAGCTTTCTCCCCTAACATTTCATGGCACACATCAATTGCAGCTCACATCAGTAAAGTTTCAGCAAATGTATGTGGCTTTCTGTTTTTACCGATTCTAATTGCAACCCTGTAGGATGCTCTGAGAGCCTTTTCTTGTACAGTTGACACAGTTTGTATTGTCTTTTTTTGTTTTAGTAAGCAATCCCTCTTCATTTCAAAATACTCCACTGCCTTGTCAATGGTTTCCGCATGCGAAGATCTCAGATGTCTTGTAAGTTTTGCTGTCTTAAGTACTTCATTAGAAAGGACGACTCCACAAATTACACACTGGGTCTTGATTCTCCACCGACACTTACACACATAAAACCAAGTTGAATGTAGTTGTCATCATATTTCCTCAGGTTTTGTTTTTTTGAAAGGGGTTCAATTTAGCTTTTTTTCTCTCTTGTTTTATTTGAGACATTTTCTGCTTCATGAACTGCCAAAGTAGATGGAGTTGTTTTATGAACAACAAATTTATCCATTATAAAAATTAAACAAATTAATTATATTTCGCAGTTGCAGCTGTGAAAAATATATCATTTTTATAGCATGAAATAGCATTTTTCTTCCCGTGCTGAATTACAAGCTCCACGTTAAACCAATGTCTAACACAACTGGCGTAAACCAGATGTGTGATTGGCACATGATAAATAAAAAAAATGCAGAACCTCAGCTTTTACTTCAGTAATTTAAACACATCAGACTTGTATTCCTGTGCATTGTTCTCAAACAATCCGGGCACTGGTGGTCCCCCCACTTCTAGGGAGCTTCCAGCCAGGGCTGCCCAGAGGATTCAGGGGGCCTGGGGCAAAGCGGGGGAGCTGCGGTGCTTGTACTCACCCGGCGGCGGTCTGGGTCTTCGGCAGCATTTTGGTGGCGGGGGGCCCTTCAGTCGCTCTGTGTCTTCAGCAACACTGAAGGACCCCCCGCAGCCGAAATGCCGCTGAAGACCCAGACCGCCGCTGGGTCAGAGCTCACGGGGCCCTTGCAGGCCCTGGGGCAAATTGCCCCACTTGCCTCCCCCCCCCCCGCCCCCGGGCGGCCCTGCTTCCAGCACTTACACCCAGCCTCCCCAAATGCAGGAGTCACACACTGCCCATGGTTGCTGGCATTTTCATGTAGCCCCTTGGTGAACCACAGATTGAGAACCACTGCACTAGCAGACTCCCTTACCCCAGTTAATGTGCCAAACCACGGCACCAAATACCTTAAACTAGAGGTGGAAATTGGGAGTCAGAAAGCCCAGCCCAAACCCTGAGGGGGTGTGATTTTGTAACCAAAGTCACACCTGAGAAGAGATGTAGACAGAGAGGTACTTTCTAATCCAGGGTCTGAAATATGAGGAAATGTCAGAAAAGATATTTCCTCAAAGTATCAGGAATCACAATAAAATAAAATAAAATAAAATAAAGGGTTGTTTTCATAAAAAAATAAACGAGGAAAATCTGCACCTAGAGAAAGAAGGGAGACAGCAGAGACTCCATCATAGTATGGGTCACTGGATGGTTCGAGAATGGACAGCAATGACAAAATGGACACAGGTACAGAGTAAGCTGGTGGGTGCTTTCACCATCCCGGAAAGAGAGTCAGCACCACACCCGAGTCCATTTCACGCCCTTGCTTCAGGCCTCTTTTCATTACTCAAAACCACAAATAATGAATAACACAAAACCAAAGCCTTTCCCCTGACCAATGCAGGATGCAGCCCCCAGGTTTCCTCTTGCCCCTCTCAGCCCCCTCTACTGGGACACCTCTTCCCTTAAATCCCCTGTTGAGTCATGTGACAGGCAAGTAGCCCTTAACCCTTTCCTTACTGTTTTATCTGGAAACAAGAAGCTGCATTGTTTCTAGTAGAAATGTGATTTTCAGGTCAGTGGCGTCCTTTGAATGAGAGATTTGTTCTGGTGGTTCCCAAAATGTCATCAGAACACAGAGAGAACTAGCCTCATTCCCAATTTCCTCGCATTGTATTTGATAACTCTAAAGTACAGCACACGGGCAAAGCATTTTTCTCAACACTGTACCCAAACTTCCCTTTGCTCCTGCGTTTTGGTTTCACAGAGAAAATTCTGGAGATTACTTTTTTAAAAAATTTCAATTGCTTTTGGCCAACAATGAACATTGCTAACATCAGAGGCGGTGTGGATCACCATATTACCATTCGAACTGGCAGAGAGACACAAAGCAATAAAAAGCTTAGCAGCAAAAAAAAAGTGCGAAACAGTGGAAGGGAAATTGACTGATTTAAAGACCTTTAAACAATCCTGTCATGGTGGTTTTATTTGAAAGCCATTTACCGAAAAGGAGCATTTTCCGCTCTAATTTGCACTCCCTTGCGGAAGGATTATCATCTCCTTGCTGCAATTTGCTCTGTTTGCCTGAGTGATGTGGCAGAGCTTGTTAGGCCTGGTTACATCATTCGCAATATTGAGGTCAGTTGCCAGCCATAATGGAGATGGAAATTAGAAGCCACAAGCCTGCTGATGAAATGCAAGCTCCATGCTATCTGGAGCCAGAAATGCTATGGATTTCCTTCCACAGCCCCTGCAAGCTATCTCCACAGCTCTAAAGGCACTCAGCAGAAGATAAACTGGCTGCCGTGGGAAAAAGCCTTCCACGGGACTTAAAAAATCATGTGACATTGTCATTGCATATAATCAGAAAGTGCTGGTTCTAGACAGCATGGAAGTCAATGGAAAGATTCCCCCTGACTTCAGTGGGTTTTGGATCAGACTGTTTGCTAGAATATTAAACAAACACTAAAAGTTACTGATACCTCTGTCTAGAATGAACAATACTCCTTTTTTTTTATTAACACTAAAATTATATCACACTTGCATCTTTTGATCTAACCTATCTCACCCCTAATGTACCTTTTACAGGAAGGTTTGTTATATTAAAGTTCAGCTTTATCCAGATAGTGACAATGGAGAAAACCAACATTTGTGTTGATTCTGATTCAGTAGCACCTAGAGACCAGTTGTACCAAGAATTGCACAAATACATCACTAGTTATGCAGGAATCAGAATTGCTGTCATTTGGAAAAATTCACATTTTCACAAGTAATTGTGTTCTGAATTGGAATAAAAATTGGAAATGCAGAATTTTCCATGGGATGGAAATTTTTGAAAAATTGAATTATTTAAAATTTCAGGCAGCTGGCAAACTGCCTCCCCAAACTACCTCGCCAACTTGCTGGGGAACCCAAGGAGTAGGGCACCCCACCTGCCGGTCAGCCAGTCCAGGAAGCTGGGGAGCCCACCAAGCAGGCTGCCAAGGAATTGGGGAGGCAGGCAGCCTGCTGCTTGGTTTCCATTGAAAGTTTTGATAGAATCAACATGTTCTCAACAGAATGTTTCAATTCCATAAAATCAGCATTTTCCGATGTAAAAGTGTTCAGTTGGAAAATATTTGATCAACTCTACGGATAAAACAGACAGTCCCTGCCCCAGAAAGTTTACAGTCTAGGCCATGCCTTTACTAACTCTAGTATTCTGGGGTTATATAACATTCCTGAAGACCATGCACCATGTTTGCACAATGAGAAAGGAAGACCCTAAAAGCGTAACATTCTTCACAGCCACAGTGTTGATTGAGTTTGCTCTATAACCAAGATAAAACAAAAAGTCTCTATTCTAGCTTGTACGTGCCCTGGACAAAAATACTTAGAAAAATAACTAATCGAGTTTACATTGATTTCATCTAAATGCCAAACCAACCACAGCCAGGCAAGCAAAAACAAACAATGGGAAATCCACTTCTCCCAGCACTCAGCACCTCGGAGTTCTCCCTCCTCCCCAAAAGCCAGGGAGAATAATATATGGACTTTGCAGTATCCCCTAAAGGTGAAGAGAGTCTGGCTCTTTCGGGCCAATAGGGAGAAAGTTCCAATTCTCGGGAGAATATCCTGCCACCAACCTCCACTCTCATACATTGAGGGGCCCCCAGTACCTCTGACAATTGTACATGTAACAATTTAGCATGGAGAATGAGACTGTCTTGCAGGCAGACATATCCCAGGGCATTCAGGGCTTTATAGGTTAAACTCCACCCAGCAACTAATAGGCAGAAGTAATGGTATGTGTCTGTGTTAAGCATGTTTAAAGGAGAGATCTATCTACCACAACTGAGGCCCCATTGGGCTAGGCCCCATTCAAACAAACAGTAAGATGATCCCTGCCCCAAAGAGTTCATAATCTGAAAAGAATCGGCAGAGGAAACCGAGAAGGGATGTGACTTGCCTGAGGTCACCACAGGTGCAAATGAGAATAGAACCCTGGTGTTGAGAGGCCCAGTGCCCTATCTATTAGTCAGTGCACTAGCCACTCAACCACACTGCCTTGCTAAGCCACAAACACTAACTGAAGAGTAAAATGGGGGAGAGAAGGGTCATTTTTTATCCAATACTTGGAAGCGGGTGTGCATTTGTTTTTTTACTAGATGCCTTCCTCCTTCCCCCCTTGTCCCCCAAAATAAAATAATTTTCCACCAAGCATGCCCTAGTTGAACCATGCTGTTCATCTTTATTCTGCAGGCCACTTTGTAACTCAGACACTAGATCTTGCACATGTAAGCAGAGTCTGAATGAGCTCTCCACTGACATCTGGTGATGAGCTGTGGAAGAAGACTTCAAGAGCTGATCTCGTTTGCATGGGCACTCCCACACAACCTACGTGCTCAGCATGATGGGACTGCTTGCCCAAATGATCACTTTTGGCTGGTGTTATATCCCCAGTTCCTTTGTTATGGGGGCAGGAGTAATAAAGCGTTGTTATCCATGTTGTGTGAATCAAGGACAGCAGAACTATGCTTGGCATGCCCCGATTGAGGGACTCACCCTCAACTAAATGGCACTCGCTAGGCAGGGGACATGAGTTCCAAAGCGGCAGCCCAGTGATTTGAGAGAGGGTGGGGGATGGGCACTTGTACTAGATACCACTGTGTAATAGAAGTGTTAATTTAGATTCAGTTGAGAGTCTTTTACCCACTATAGAGCTGAAATCATTGATATCTAGGTTTTAAGTGTTAGACCTGCTTTGGGACAGTGCCTCTGATGCAAAAGATTGCCCTGTGTGCACCAGCAGTGAGGCTCCCCCCTAACAGCTGAAATCATGGAAAGCTGTGTTAAGTGGGGGGACCTGAAGACATCCCAGTGAATCAGTGATCAGCTGGCAGGGTGGCCAACAAAGAGGCATGGCAATCGACTGGCAAGGCAGCCACCAGCGTGGAGCCCCACAGAGAGGCACGGTGATCGGCCAGCAGGGTGGCTGGTGAAGAGGAGCAGCAAGTGAGTGCATGGGCAGCAGAGCAAGTAAGGTGCCTTTTTACACACACACCCTCCACCCAGGGTGGGAGGTGAACTCTGCTGATGCACCTCTGAACTCCGGGTCTGCACTGACCAAGGACAGCAACTGAGTGGGGTGCAGAGAAGGGACGGGCACATTAAATGGACTTTTGGTTGTTGACTTAAGAACCTGAGGGAAAAGGACACTGCCCAACTTACTTGGGGGTGGGTCTTTTGCACATGGTTTATGTTTATGAACCCTGTTTGCGGTGTTTTCCCAATTTGATGCCAGGTTACTTCCCCCCTTTTTATTAAAAGTTTCTTTGCTGCACTCAGACTCTGTACTTGCAAGATGGGAAGTATTGCCTCTTAGAAGCACCCAGGAGGGGTGTGTAATTGTCCCAGGTCACTGGGTGGGAGTTTGAGCCTGTTTTGTGTTGTACTGTTGAACAGGAACCCCTACTGCTGAACACGGCCCTTATTGCTGCCAATGCTGACTGGTCGAAGGGCTACACACGGTGGCTGGAAGTGCCTGGCGTACACATAGTACATGCCCAGAGTTGTCTGAGTTCTGATTGCTAACTCTAGTCATAGACAGCACAGGCTAGAAAGTGGACCAGAACACTCCCTTGATAAACAGAATGGCCTTCTACATTCTGGAGTCATTGCAGCTCACTTGTCTTGAAACAACACATTTTTATAATTGTTCACTGGAGTCCTTTAAAAATGTGAGGACTTGAGAGCCCATAGTCATGGTGTGATGCTCCAGTATTATACTAGGCATGCTGCCAAGTCATCAACAAAGGATTAGTTGTTAAGTATAATTGAAAATTACTGGCCCAGCTGTCTGTAGATTTGTGCAGCTTAGGAACGGCCTGTGGACAGACAGAATCATCCTTTAGCATGCAGGACAAAGATGACCTATTGGAACATGAAGGTATATTACTGCCCATCCAAACTTCATTCCCAACCATATAAAATACTTCTTGGTTTGCCTCTGGCCAAGAATAATACAGTGTTATACAACATTTGGGGTTAATTATTAATTTCAGTAGCATAACACTTGCTTTTCTGTGCATGTCTTAGATAAAAAGGTGCTGTTCATTGATTGTTTCAGTCAATGTATCCTTTGAAATTTAAATTTCACTATTTTGGGCTTTGAGGCCTCTGTTTGTTCAGTTCAAATATTGTTTTAACTGAAGAAATTTGGCCACTAAAGAATCTGGTGTATGAAACAATTTATTAGGATATCAAAAAAAAAAATACATTGAGTGCTATAGCAAAATTGCATTCTGCTGGCAAAGACCTCACAAAAGATAGACATGGGACTGCACATATCAGGAGGCATGCATATGCCAGTACAGTTCTAGTCAACAACTCTCCACTTTAAATAGCCTAAGATCCTCACGGTATCAGGGAGATTTGTTCTGGTGACAAAGTGGCTTGTAAGTGGGGCATGCTAATATGGGGCACTACACTGGAGAACCGCCTCACGTGGAGCCTGTCACAACACCTAGTAAGGCAGGGCTCTGTTTTTCTGGGTTACAAAATGTATGTGACCATCAAATGGTGACCTGAGTTAAAGGAGGACAGCAAGGGATCAGTACACACCAAGGAAACAATCTGAGAGGCTACCAAAGTGTTAAAAAAAAAAAGGTAGCAAGTGACAAACCCATAGAAATTCTCAAATCCTAACTGTGACCCCCGCCCCCCACCCTTGAAGAGAAATTTGCTGAACATGACTCAGATCAAGTAATGAATGAAAAATCTTTAGTGTGTTGATTTAAGTCCACATCATCAGCACCAAGAACCACAGAAATCAACACCAATGGCTGAGAGCAAATGTAATTGCTAGAGAAAGCCAGGAATTGAAGTTTGTGCATGGTCTGACTATTGCAAAATTGTGACATGAGTTTATTCATTTTTATATTTACTCTCTGTGATGGGTTCGGTCACAGAGACCCCCTTGGGACGGTCACCTGATGTGCTGAAACTACCTCCGAGCCCATTTTCCGTGCCAGCTTGGGACTTCAGAACCCTGTCTTGTTGAGCCAGACACGCTACTGCGGTGCAACACAGACTCAGGGTCTGAACCACGCCCCCAAAGCTGCAGCCTTTAAC
The DNA here is from genome assembly GCF_013100865.1 of Trachemys scripta elegans. Lineage (NCBI taxonomy): Eukaryota > Metazoa > Chordata > Testudines > Emydidae > Trachemys > Trachemys scripta. The sequence goes on from NC_048300.1 coordinate 174,383,964, forward strand.
CAAAACTGCTCAGCGGGTTTCCTATCTCCAGCACCCAGATACCCAGCTCCCAGTGGGATCCAAACCCCAAATAAATCTATTTAACTCTGTATAAAGCTTATACAGGGTAAACTCATAAATTGTCCACCTTCTATAACACTGATAGAGAGATATGCACAGCTGTTTGCTTCCCCAGGTATTAATCACTTACTCTGGGTTAATTAATAAACAAAAGTGATTTTGTTAAGCATAAAAAGTAGGATTTAAGTGGTTTCAAGTAATAACAGACAGAACAAAATAAGTTACCAAGCAAAATAAAACAAAACACGCAAGTCTAAGCCTAATACATTTAAGAAACTGATTACAGGTATCAGAAAAAAGAACAGGAGTACTTGTGGCACCTTAGAGACTAACAAATTTATTAGAGCATAAGCTTTCGTGGACTACAGCCCACTTCTTTGGATGCATACCGAAGAAGTGGGCTGTAGTCCACGAAAGCTTATGCTCTAATAAATTTGTTAGTCTCTAAGGTGCCACAAGTACTCCTGTTCTTNAGAGACTAACAAATTTATTAGAGCATAAGCTTTCGTGGACTACAGCCCACTTCTTTGGATGCATACCGAAGAAGTGGGCTGTAGTCCACGAAAGCTTATGCTCTAATAAATTTGTTAGTCTCTAAGGTGCCACAAGTACTCCTGTTCTGATTACAGGTAAAATCTCACCCTCAGAAATGTTCCAATAAACTTCTTTCACAGACTAGACTCCTTCTTAGTCTGGGCCCAATCCTTTCCCCTGGTACAGTTCTTGTTAGTTCCAGCTCAGATGATAACTAGAGGATTTCTCATGACTGTAGTCCCTTTTGTTCTGTTCCATCCCCTTTTATGGCTTTGGTACAAGGTGGGAATCTTTTGTCTCTCTGGGTCCCCACCCCTCCTTCTAAATGGAAAAGCACCAGGTTTAAGATGGATTCCAGTACCAGGTGACATGGTCACATGTCCCGTGAGACTCCAAGCTCCCATTCTTTCCGGCCTGACTCACATGAACTCAGGAAGGCTTACAAGTAAACAGAGCCATTTACAACCAATTGTCCTGGTTAATGGGAGCCATCAAGATTCTAAACCACCATTAATGGCCCACACTTTGCATAGTTACAATAAGACTTCAGAGTACTACTTCATATTACTAGCTTCAGATACAAGAATGATACATTAATACAAATAGGATGAACACACTCAGTAGATTATAAGATTTGTAATGCTACCTTACAAGAGACCTTTTGCATAAAGCATATTCCAGTTACATTATATTCACACTCATAAGCATATTTCCATAAACATATGGAGTGCAATGTCACACTCTCCATCAAGCACCATTTTATAGCTGAAGCCAGTGACTATCCACATTACCCTTGGGACAGTGATCCCAAACCTTTTACCTCGCACCCCCCACACTCACCAGACCCAGGAGTGGGGCTGCGGCTCCAGGAAGGGGGGCATGCAGAAGGGGTAAGGGAGCCAAGGCTGGGGGTGGGAGCGGAGCCTTGGCTGGGGGCCAAGGCCAGCGGCCGGGGCCCCAGGCGCAGGGCTGGCAACCAGGGCCAGGAGCGGATCTGGATGGCACTTCCGCTCCACTCCCCATGGGGCTGGCCCGGGCCCCAGACGTGCCTCGCCAAACATTCCTCTGCACCCCCCTAGTGCCTTACCCACTCCTGTGCCTTACCCACTCCTGTGCCTTAGGAGACAGTAGTCAGCCAGCCAATCACACATGTGCTTGGTCGTAATATCTGAGGCGAAGCTTGCAATGGACTTTTAAACCCAAAGATGAAGCACCACTATGTGAATGGCAAAGCATCATTAGCCACACATTCCAGATTAGTTAGATAAAGTAGAGAGACCTTTTAATGAACTAAGAGGAGCCTTATAAAGAAATAATGCGAAGAAATACTATTACTTTGTGGCACCTTCCATCCAAGAGTTTAAAAACGGTCTGCAACTAGCAATGAACTGAGTCTCTCAACAACCATGTTTGTGAAGTATTTCACCTATTTTAAAGATGGGGAAACTGACATGGCGTGACTTGGCCAAGGTCACACTCAACAAGTTTGTGACAGCAAGTAAACAACTCAAACCTTCCAGCTCTCAGTCATATGCTTTAACCACAAGATCAAAGGCATAGAGAACACAGTGAAAATAAATAAAATAAAATTACTAGTGACTATGACCAGGAAAAGGAAAGAATTGATTATAAGAGCAGAGTACCTCATGATCAGGCCCTGTCAGAGTTCCAGAGAGGTCCGGGCCACTTCACTTCCAGCTTTTGAAGGTGCATTCACCTGAAGCCACTGATGCAGGCAAACTGACAAAAATACACAATATTGATGAACATTTTTAACTCTTTAATATGACAAAATCTATATCGGTTAACAAAAAAATTATGTCTTTTACCAAATCACATCTCTTATTTGCTTAAATTTGCAGTTCTAAACTGAGGGAGTGTGTGACATTTTGGTCCGATAGGGATGCACATAAAAACAAGTTGCAAAACTTATCAAATACCAAAAAATTAACAAGTATCAGAGGGGTAGCCGTGTTAGTCTGAATCTGTAAAAAGCAAGACAATACTTGCATCTGAAGAAGTTAGGTTCTTACCCACGAAAGCTTATGCTCCCAATACTTCTGTTAGTCTTAAAGGTGCCACAGGACCCTCTGTTGCTTTTTTCAAAAAATTAACAAGTGTCTAAATTTGAGGCCCACCCTTGGAGCTTGAGGCCCAGGCCAAATGGCCCTCCTGCCCTCTCCCCTCCCCCCCCTGATTGGCCCTGCTCATGATCATCTCCAGAAAAAGAATCGAAATTCCGCGTAATGTCGGGCAGGCAAGCCAACTAAGATTTGGTAAGACACCTGAAGGATGTGAGAATCAACTATTCAGTTGCTTCACAAAAGAAATCTATTAACAGTAGAGCTTGAATTCAGTAACAAAAGCTAATAAAAAAAATCAAACTTCTGCATGGTGGTTCTCGTATTATTATTTGTATTACTGTAGCATCTAGAAGCACCAACCATGATCAGGGCCCCACTGTGTAAGGTGCTGTACAAATACATAGTAATAGACAGTTCCCCTAGAAGAGCTTTCCATTTAAATGGGCCAGGCTGACAAAGGGTGGGAGGGGAAATATAAGCACAGAGCAGTGAAGTGGCTTGCTGAACGTAACAGAGGTCAGTGACAGAGGCAGGAAGAAAATCCAGGCTTCCTGACTCCCAGTCCAGTTCCTCATCTGCTTGAGCACACTTGCCTCTCTTTGGGGTCACTAAGGGGATGTCTACTCAGCCTGTAGAAGTGAGCTTCCCAGCCTGGGTCGACACCCTCGCACTAGTACTCTAAAAACAGCCGTATAGACAGTGCTTTGAAGTTGTAGCTCAGACTCTGAAGCCTAGGGCCACAACTTCAAAGTGCTGTCTACATAACTATTTTTAGATTGCTAGTGTGAGCCCCACTAGGCTGAGTCTCTTGACCCCAGCTGGAAGGCTTGCTTCTGTGGGCTGTGTAGACCCAAAGGGTAGAGTCACATTCCATGGTGCAATCCAAACCAGTGAGGGGTTGTGTCACAACCTGCTCTGCAACCTTGGGTGCCTCACAATGCTTTGCTGTGTAGCTCCCAACCTGGGCTGCTCACAAACAGCCTAACAGCATGCAGGTCACACCCTGAGTGTCTGTGTAGAGCTGCAGCCCTGGCCCAGCAGCTCTGACCCCAGCAGCCTGTCGGCAACACATCAGTCACACTCTGGCTTGCACCAGCCTTGGTTATTACCTGCAGGGTGACCCCGGAACACTCCCAATTCCGAATTTTCCCAAAACGTAAGTTCTGCCCTGACCAGCCCCCTCCTGGATGGTTCAGCTATTAGAGTCCTCTAAAAAAGGTCAATATTCAACAATTTGCTACTTTAAATGGAGTTACCAAACAGTTCAGTTTAAACACAGCCCTAGATTAGTTTAGATTAAAAAATAAAAGAAGCTTATTAATAAAAGAAGATAGGAGTTTAAGTGAATTCAAGTATAAGGTATTAAGTCAGAAATGGTTACAAGAGAAATAAAGATAAAACGTTTTCTAGTAGCTAAAACTTAACAGGCTAGACTTGGTTCAGGGTAAAATCCTTACCACATGTTCCCAGAATCGTGGTTGGCCAAATTCTCATGTCAGGATTTCCCACAAAATCAAAGGCCTGGTTCCTTTGTCGTCTTAGGAGAAAGTGAGAGAGATAGCTTGGGGTCTTCTACCCCTGTCTTTTGTAGTCTAGTTAACCTTTGAAGTGAAGTCTTCTAAGGTTCCCCCTCAAAGTCTGGTGGTGAAGGAGGCTACATGTTCTTTTTTTCCTCACTTGGGTTTGCTGAAATGCAAATTTGATTTATGTCCTGCCATCTCTTTTCCCTGATGGCCTGAGGACCTTGTTTACTACTTATATGTAAACTGAGGTAAACACAAATTTCTCTGTTCAGGAGTCTTCTGCCTAGGCAGAAGTATGTGGTTTTGAACATGTGCTAAGAACATTATACAGGGGAGTTTCATAACTTGATATTTGATGTTGATACATAGATTTCATCATGATATTATTGACCAGCAAGTTATTCGTTTTCAAATGAGACCTCACAAGGCATATTACAAGATTATAACAATAGTACAGAGAGTGTGAATAAAGGGGTGCTTTCAGTCCTAGATACATCTACACTTTGAGCTGGAAAGACATCCCATGCAAGCACTGACCATGAGGTAGCATGGTAAAACTAGAGTGTACCATGGTGATGTAAGCAAGAGGAGGGTCTAGCTGCCTGAGTACAATCCCATGCAAGATACTAGGCATGCACTCGTGGCAGCTGGCCCATCCCATTGCTCATGCTGCTGCGGCTGCAGTCAATTTTTAGTGCCCTATCTCGATGAAAGCTAGGTTGGGTATGTCTCCTTGAGCTGAAAATCACATCCCCAGCTCGAAGTGTAGCCATACGCTAAGTTTGTAGAATGCACTAGACCCAGCCCTAGAGCCAACCCTAGCAGCAGGTACACAGCTTTGTGTTTTGATACAGCGAATTTCGTGCTGATGAAAGGTTCTAGATTGACTCCCCGGGAATATGAAGTGCTGTGTCCATGGAACAGGCAGTAGGAGCACCAGCTTCCTCACACTGCCCCACCAATGTGCCTCAGATTTGAACTCATCTAGGGATGAGAAAGTAGCTCAGTTGACACAAGCCCATGCCATTCATGGCCTCTTCCCTGAGCTCTTTAGGATGCGTACCAAGAGTCCTAGCTGTAGTAGTGGTTCCACAAATGGAATTGGATTAAGATTAATTAAAGTCATATCAAATAGATTACTAAAAAGTCACCAATGGGCAATATTGATCTCTACTGACCTGATTCAGAGTCTAATCAGCAACCTAGAGGGTGGAAGGATCCATTATCCATCCCCTGGTTCATCCAATCCCATGGAAACTAACTTCAGTCACCCTTCCTGAAAACAGCATATAACCACAGTCATCATAGCTGCAGTTCCATTCTGTCTACAAACTACACAATCACTCTGAGTGAGTACGTGTCAACAGGAGCAGGAAGGGTGGAAATGAACCATGAGAAAATCACAGCCCATTTAGTCTTGGTGTGGGATAAGGGAGGGAGATCATTAAGGAGCAGAACCAAAATACATTTCAAAAGAGACAAAAAAGGAAGATGAGAGAGCGGAAACACCCATGCAAAGATAAACAGCTTTAATGTTGACTTGCAAAGGATTTTTAAAAATTGTGTTTGAGCTCTTTTTGCTGACTTAGGGTATATAAAAAGGGTTGAAATATTTTTTTAAAAGTTTTATTTCCTGCTTTTTTTTTTTTTTTTTACCTTGGTAATATCAAGAATGTCAAGTTTGGTATTCCTAGTTTTGCTAGAGGATTTCTTGGATATCTCAGATACACAGTATGGTCTCTTACACCTTAGGTAAAGGGGTGGGATATTTAATTTTTTAACAAAGATTCCAAAATATACATTAGACATTGGAATTAAATAGCTAAAAAACAAGGGTACATCTACACTGTGATAAAAGACCCATGGCACGGCTATGGCTGGCCCAGGTCAGCTGACTCAGGCTTGCAGGGCTCAGGCTGCACAGCGATAAAATTGCAGTGTAGACAGCTGGGCTTGGGCTGGAGCCTGGGCTCTGAGACCCCAGCAAGGGGAGGAAGAGTCTCAGAGACTGAGTTTCAGCCCTCTCACAAATGTCTACACTGCAATTTTATACCCCCACAGCCCAAGGTCGGCAAGCCCGAGTCAGCTGACCCAGGCTTTACAGGTTTGTAATTGCAGTGACAAGACACCTGAACACTCCTTTGTCCTCTTATTTGCTTAGCTTAGGGCTATCTACATGCAAAATTGCACCAGTTGAATTAGAGGTGCAATTTCAAATCAATTTGGTGCAAAAGGCTATGCGGACTCTCTTAAAACAATATCAACCTGGTTTATAATGAGCTAGATTAAGCCAAATTAGGCCTGATCTGCACACACAGTTGTACTGGAAATGCTGTCAACTCTTGCAATTTGATCACAAGTGTTGCAATATTTGGTGCATTTCTTAAATCACCAATCCCTGCAGCCATGTGATTAGGTGAGAATCTTGATTTACACTTTAAAAGGAGGTTTTTAGGCCTTGTGCTTGCAGAGGAAAAACTTGGAAACTTGACCTGAGGGTGCTCTCAAGGCTCATAAACCAGAAAGAACTGAAATAAAAAGAACTGAAAATTTATTAAATCTCATGATTTTTTGGCACCTAACTCTTGATTTTCACATGCTTGCCAGCCAGTGCAAGCCAGCTCTAAAACCGATACAAGATCTCTACCCACAGTTTTTGAACTGATCTATGGGTTTAAAAACTGACATAGAAACTGATTTAAGACAAACTGGTTTAAGAATGTCCACACTAAGGGGCTGTAACTATATGGGTTAGAAGTTCTTAAATCAAACATAAGTTACAATTCAAGCTGGGGGTGTGATTCCCAGCTCAACAATTTATACTCTCACTAGCTCTGATTTGCTAATATGCTAAAAATAGAATGTAGCCACGGCAGTTCAAGTGGCTGAAAGATAGACAAGACCTAAGTTTTAATATAAAAACCAGCAGAATTCTTATTTTTTTAAAACCCCTACCTCAGAGACCTTCTTTCTACATCACAGTGAAGCAAACCTAATGCACAAGCCCAAGTTTCTTTTTCCTTTGCAGGTCATCTTTAGAGAACCCCAGGGGTGCTGGAACAATATGTACAGTGGGGATGCTGAGACACATTGAACCAAACTGTAAATCCTGTATATGATGGAAACCAATTCAAGCCAGGGGGTGTGGCAGCAGCCCCAGCACCCAGGGAGAATCCCACCTAAATCACTGGAAAACAAACAAACAACAATAAATGTTATATTATTTAACTAGGGACCAACAGCCAGCCCTCTGAAACATCACCAACAACTCTGTTAGGTTACCTGTCTTCAGCAACTACCAGATCCACATTTACTCATCTACAAGACAGACTTCAAGGGAACTGCACTGATTAAAACCATCTGAAAATCTGACCTTGCAACAATAAAATACTCTTCCGGAAGGTCTTGTGATCCTTTGCTTGTTAATTCAGCAAACATACATATCTCCGAGGCATCCCCTGCCCACTCTGTTCTGGGCTGGGTGTCATTGTTTTATCTAAAAATTGCTCCCTTCCCTGATTCAAGGAGCACTGCTATAGTCAATGGTACAAAGATGCTCCCTTTAAAGTGCCTCCTGCTGACTGAGGAACATGCATGGTAAAGGCAACCAGTCCAGATCAATCAAAACTACTAATCCTGGTGAAATTCAACTCAGAAAGAAGGTGGAAAATAATTAATACTGGGAGATGATATAATGTAAATGCTGCCTTGCTTACCCAAATCAGACTTTCTGAAGTGGTTTCCTACACATGCCTATATGCAGAAACTTAAAGATTCTTATATAAAAAGAGCTACTACAGCCATCTTTCCTGGGTGTGTGTGCTCATTAGATCTCACAACTAAGAAGAGTTGGACCTGTTCAGTGTTTGGATGGGAGATCTCCAAGAAAAAAAAAAAAAGAAACTCAAGGATTTTTTTATGGTGCCAGTGACCATAATTAGAAATTATTAACACAATTAGAAAAATAATTCAAAATTATTAACACAATTAGAAACTATTAATAGTAGCCACCGGAGTCAGTGAATATTTGACACCTGCCATCGGACAGAGACTGAAAACCTTTTGTGATCCTAACCCATCCCACATCTCTCTAGATGCTCATTGGGCTTCCATCACCATATTATCTGATCAACCCTCAAGCATTAATTATTTTCCCTCTTTTATAAGGCAGGAAAGTATTATTGTCCCCATTTTGAAAAATAGGAAAACTGATGAAGAGAAAGATTAAGTGACTTTCCCACGGTCACACAGGAAGTCTCAGAGGTAGGAACAGAACTAGATCTACCAAGTCCTACCCTAGTGTTTTAGCCATCAGACTATCATTCCTTCTGAGAATTTACCATAGGATGGGATGCACTAAATAAGGTGCAATCTTTTACCAAACCTGCTATGTATCACACCATTATTACAGTATCTAAGTAGGAAACACTATTTAGCATTGGCTGTTCTATACGCAACACTCTTCTGAGTAAAAACAGAACAAACCTTGGTAGCCTATTTCTAGGGACAATGTGCTGGTGAAGGTGCCATGTTAAAATGGAAATCCTGGACATTTATGGATATTAATATCCTATGACACTATACATCTGGCCCATTCTCAGAGAATTTTATAGCCCTCAATTGCCTGGCTAAGGTATTTCGTCACTTCCTGGCTCTAACCTGTTGTGTAGCATAGCTATCACCATTATAATGTTAGGTAAAAAGCAAGTCCTCACTCACCTCTCCAGCACCCGAGTTCGTGCGGAGTTGGTATGGGGCTCACAATCTGTCAGAGACCAGACACCAATTCGTTGATCAACGGGCTCACACTATCCTTAGCTTGAAAAGCTTCAGAGTAAGTGTGGCAAGTTTATTAGGGGTGAGTATCAATATTTATACACAGAAGTAAACAAAGTGATTAACAGATCATAATGGTCATGTATAATCAATCAAGATTCTACAGGATAAAACAGGTTAAAATGTAAATTCAGAAAGAGAAAAGGGGAGATGACTACTTAAGGGGAGGGGGGTGTCATGAGTAGTTCGCAGGTCAGAGCTTTGATTAAAAGTTCAGACAGAGACATCAAGTCTGGGTTAAGTTTAAGCTCATCAAAAGTTCAGACTCAACAATAACGCTGGCCACATTCCACTCCAGAGGTGGCTATATTTTAGTGGCATGTAACATGAAGAGATCCCCCATTTGAACTAAGGGTCTTTTTGCTCATGTGAGTGAGTTTTACCGGTAGTCTTGCTCACTTTGATGGGATTGCTTTGGTGAGTGACAGCTCGTCTCATGAGTATGGGTTGCAGGATTGGGCACAGTTTGTAATTCGGTTAGGTGCTTTAAGGTTTGTGAAGGGTGAACTATGAATCAAGGAATAATAAACCAAATAAATAAAAATCATCATATTCTCTTTTGTCTCCTATTATCAAATCTAGACAAACCCCATAAAGCCTGGGGCTCTCAGCCTTCAGCTCCAGATTACAAGCACCTCAATATTAACCTGTCTGGATGAGACAGTGAGCAGGTAGTGTCACAGGTAATACAGGAGGATGCTAGAAACTTGTGAACATTTGTATATAGCAGCAGCTGCTGTCATGTTTCCATCCCTTCAGTGGCCTCTGTGGGGACATCATGACCTCAGACTTGCCACGAAGCTATAGAAACACAGTTATACCAACTCTGTCATATAGGAGTGACACATGGGTGCTGAGGAAGGCTGAAGAACTCTGGATTAAAAAAATTTATTCTCCTTATTTCTGTCAGCTGATCCATATCCAGTGGCAGGATCAGGTCAGAAATGAGGCTATTCTATGGTAAATTCAGCAAATTCAGCATCCTTCAGCACTGATTCAGTTTTGGCAGCTTTCTTGGTGTGGATTTATTATTAGAATGCCAGACCAACGAATCCCAAAGTGTGCATACCAAGGAATGCTGCTACATGATTGGTGATCACTTGGGCGACAAAAGCTTCAGTGGCATAACAAGATTGCCAGTGATGGACATAAACTGAATATACAATCAAACCACCTTAAGCACCTTACCAGAGATCAATCTGCATGGCACTCGATTTGCAAGGAGGCCATGTCACTTTGAGATTTGCCATGGTGGTGATGATCTTTTCTTTTTAATTACACCTTCCTAGTCTCATCAGCTTGCCCAAATTCTGATTTGCTAAAGCTTTATATACAACCCAAGTATCTTTTGGCAGTTTATTCCCAGCCTCCATAACTCCCAAGACCTTGTTTGATTTCCTTACTTCTGCCATAGTGTTGATGATTTTAATGTATCAGACATAATAGCTGAGATACTAGAACCATTGGCAAAATAATTAGAAACAATTGCTTTACATAACCTATGCCAAGTTTCAATAGTATTAACAACAAGTTTAAAAAAATGAAACAGATTTTCAGTGGGATAACAACACTGTCAGTTTTTCTGGTCATAAATTCTGACCCCTCATTTTCACTTCCTTCCATTTTGGGCTTGAAATGAGCTGACTGCTCACAACTCCCACGGGAGTTCATGGAGCTCATCACATCTCAGAATCAATCCATTTATGGGAGTTTTGTACAAGCCATAGAAATGACCAAAAAGTCAGATAAAGATGATTTGTTGCAAGCACGGTGTGTGATTCACAGCACCTATAAGTTAAATAGGTTCTTATTAATATGGGTAAATGTACAAGGACAATGAGACATTTGTACCATCTATGACAGGAGAAATGAATGATACATGTAGGTGGATCATCTAATAACATCTATGAAATTAAAAGCAAAGCCAATTAATATCAGATGTGCACATTGTGCATGTTATTTAAGCAGAGAGGTTGCTGTACTGCCATTTAATGGAGTTTCAAAGGTACTAAGTCATGATTAAGGCCGGCTGGCAATCTGTTAGTCATCTTTACAAGTTATTCTTAGGTTTTTGTCTACAACAAATAGTATATGTATCTCGCCGCATTTTATCAGCTCCGGTTCACACAGTTAAGCACATAAAGCCATTTACCTAATAGCCCACTGTAGCACCAGCCACAACACAGGTGAAATCAACAATTGCAAATAATAGAACAAGCTGATGTTAAAGAGCATTAAACGATTCTGAAATTAGAGATAATGGCCTTGACATGCAAACGCTAGTAAGAAGAATGTTGGCAGCTGGGCTGACCTGTTAAAGTTTCCTGTAGTTAGATTATCCAAGGTCGACAGATTAAACTGATGATGATTATCTCTTTATAGGAGATTTATCTGAGATCGGCTGTGTGTACACAAATACGTCTTCACAGCAACTGGCTAAAGTGAAAAACTATGTTCAGATAATACAAAACTACATTTATTAAACAAGAGTAAAACATTTCAGACGAAGTGGTAACAAATCTCTTACAAATCAGAGAATACTTAAAACAAGATGCTACTAAATCTAGGCTGGACAAGATTTCATACCACAAGACAGAGTCAGATCTTTAACTGGTATAAATCAGCCAAATTCTAATGACTTCAGTGGAGTTAGGTCAATTTACACCAGTTGATAACCTGGCCCCCTAGAGTCAACCTCTTCTTACAAAAATATATTATTTTCCTTTGCTCTTGAAAGAAATCAGGTAGAAAGTTAGCAAACTGAGCAAAGTGACAGAGATGAGCTAGTGACTTTATAATGAATGGGTAAATGCCACTTTGGTCTCTGACAAATTAGCACATGTTACATTTCACATTAGCATCTCTGAGCCTGTGGACATTAGGAAAATCAGCTAATCACTATAATGACATATTTATGATATATGCAAATATTACATTAATGTATCAAATTGAATATTGAATATATGGTGTTACCATGATGATGCAGAGGGAAGAATCTGGTCCTATATTTTTACAGTAATGTTAATCCATTTTACAATATATTTCAGCTATTAAAACTCCAACTCAGAAGGTGAAAGGGGTGTTTGAAGCCTAAAGGCTCAAACATGGCTCCCAAAAGTTTGAGTCACACTAAGGTCCTGAGAATCTTCTCCTTCAATAAAAGCCAAACGAGCGGGCGCTAGAAGAGGTTTGCCCCTTCCCTCCCAATCCTACCAGAAAATGCTTCAAGGACCACCCCAAATCTGGCTGGTCCCAGGGATCCCTGGGAAGCCAGAGCAAAGATTCACCTTAGACTCAGACATTAAGGCCAGAAAACCATGTAAAACCATCATGATCTAGTATGACCTCCTGCACACTGCAGGCCATAGAACCTCACCCACCCACTCCTGTAATAGACACCTAAGCTCTGGCTGAGTTACTGAAGTCCTCAAATCATGATTTAAAGACATCAAGTTACAGAGAATCCATCATTTACACTAGTTTAAACATGCAAATGATCCATGGCCCATGCTGCAGAGGAAGGCGAAAACCCCCTAGGGTCTCTGTTAATCTGACCTGGGGGAAAATTCCTTCCCAACCCCAAATACGGCAATCACCTCACCTGATACATCCTAAGATTACATTAGCATTTTTCACAGTCCCATGACATTGGTGGCTCATAGTCATCCTGTGATCAACCAATACACCCAGATCTTTCTCTTCCTCTGTCTCTTCTAGCTGATACATTCTCAGCTTATAGCAAAAATTCTTCTTGTTGTTGTTGTTAGTCCCTAAGTGCATGACCTTGCACTTTGCACTGTTAAATTTCAGCCCATTTCTATTACTCCAGTTTTCAAGGTCATTCAGATCTTCTTGAATGATATTCCAGTCCTCCTCTGTATTGGCAATACCTCCCAATTTTGCAAATTTTATGAGCACACTCCCACTTTTTGTGATAAGGTCATTGATAAAAATGTTAAATAAGATTGGTCCCAAGACTGAGCCCTGAGGAACTCCACTAGTAACTTCCCTCCAGCCTGACAGTTCATTGTAGTCTCCCTTTTAACCAGGTCCTTATCCACCTTCAAGTCTCATATTAATCCCCATCTTCTCCAATTTAACTAATGATTTCCCATATGGAACTGTATCATATGCCTTGCTGAAATCTAATACTGCATTTTTTTGTCTAAAAAATCAGTTAACTTCTCAAAGAAAGATATTGGTTGGTCTGGCACAATCTATCTTTTGTAAAACCATGTTGTATTTTATCCCAATTACTGTTTACTGCTCTGTCTTTAACTACTTTCTCTTTCAAAATTTGTTCTGAGACCTTACATACAATTGAGGTTAAACTAACAGGCCTGTAGGTTCATGGATCATTTTCCACCCCCTTCTTAAAAATAGGTACTATATTAGCAATCCACCAGTCATAGGGTCTGATTCCCAAGTTTACAGATTAAGTAAAAATCCTTGCTATTGGGCTCGCAATTTCATGTGCTGGTTCCTTTAATATTCTTGGATGGTGATTATCCAGGCCATCTGATTTAGTCCCATTAAGCAGTTTGAGTTTGACTGGCATCTCAGATGTGGTCATTTCAACCTCCATATCCTTATTCCTATTAGCCACCCTGCTAAAACCCCTAAGATCCTCATTACCCTTATTAAAACCTGAGGAAGTATTGGTGTTGGGCCATGCCTAGCTTATCTTTCATCTCTACCCCATCCTTGATGTTTTGCAGTCCCACTTCTTCTTTCCTTGTTTTCTTTTTATTTGTATGGCTATAGAACCTCTTACTATTAATTTTAATTTCCCTTGCAAGGTCCATCTCTGCTTGGCTTTTGGCACTTCTCACTTTTCCCCTACACTTTCTGACCTCCAAGAGGTAGTTGTCCTTGCTGATCTATCCATCTTCCATTCATTGTAGGCTTTCTACTTTATCTTAATCACCTGTTTGAGATGCTTGCTCATCTAGCTTGGTCTGCAACCCTTACCTATGAATTTGCTTGGGATGTAGGCTTCAGAAAGTGTCTTCAACTTTGACTTAAAGTAATTTCAAGTCTCCTCCACATTCAGATCCTTGATTTCTTCAGTCCAATCCCCAAATTTCCTTAAATTTTTAAAATTTGCCCTTTTGAAATCAAGGACCCCAGTTGCAGATCTATTTTTATTTATCTTTCCTTTTAGTTTAGACTGAACGAGTTCATGATCACTCCAACCAAAGTTGTTCCCTACAACCAGTACTTGTATGAGATTCTCGCTACTTACCAATAGCAAATCTAAAATGGCATCACCTCTTATAGATTTGGCGACTATTTGGTCAAGAAATCTGTCAACTATCACATCTGGGAAAATCTGGGCCCTTCAATTATTAGTAGCATTTGTCTTCCAATCTATATTTGGGAAGTTAACATGTCCCATAATCACACAATTCCCAGTAGAGTTTATTTCATTAAAATCATTAAAGAAGTCTAATGCTTCGGGGGTTGCTGTTCTGATCTGTGAACCCATGAGCAGCTAAGCAGGGTTTTCTCTAGTGCCGGACATGGGATTATTTTGTAGCTCAGTAGAACAAATACGGAGCCATTTTATTGGAGAACTCCCCTGGAAATCAGTGCTCTCCTGTCCATTAGTCCACTCCCTTGCAAGCAATGGGGGCTGGAAGCAATACTTAAATCAGACTATCACAAAAGTTTGGAATTCAGAAATGATAAACTATGGCCAGGTGTTTTGTGACTATTTCTTTTGGCACGCCAGTGTGAGAAAAGGTATCTTTCATCTTTTTTGACAATCTTGCTAGATTATGAGTCTAGTAAAGAGAAAAATGTCTACAAAGCTAGAAAAAAAAATGGCTACCAGATAGATGCATTCATTTTCTCCTTGCTGGGTGACTTGCATTTTCACTAGCTCAGACTGCTTTACCATTGCACTGCCTGTTCCAGAGTTAGCTCACATATGAACTGTTTTTTTCCTTATTTAAAATCCCAACCACTAAACAATTTTTATGTGGTCTTCATTACCAATACCACAATGCTTCTAATGATGGCCAGGATTTGCCAAGGCCTCCATATCCTTCAGTTAAAGGACACCCATTGGCTTATTATGTTTGGACATTGAACGTATAGCACTCTTTTAAAGAATATACCTACTCTTATTTCCTCACTCAGTGAAGGCAAATTATTTCATCTTCAGTCCTCATTGTAAGTGTGTGACGGGGCGTATTCAGGCTTTGCAGCTGGGGACTCTGTGGTCCTATTACAGTCCCCTTGCAAGAAGCAGCAGAGAGGGAAAGAGCAGCAAAGGTAGGTCTTCCAAGCTTGTGTAAAGAGCACTCTCCAGAGCAGCCATTTTGGTGACTAAAGAGGCCTGGTCCTCCAAGGGCTAGAGTGGCTAGCAACAGCCAATCAGGCCCCTGCTGGCCCAGATAAAAAGAGATGTCCTGGCTGGACTCAGAGGGGTGCTGTTCTCTGGCTAATGGGGCCTGGCAAGCAGACAGAAGTACGGCAGGCTGACTTTACATAGCAGGAAATGTTGAGATCAGAATCTGAGTATGTTGTCCCTGAGGCAGGGCTGGAGATACAAGGGCCCAATAGGAAGAGGCCCAGGGAAATAGCAATGATGGATTGAGGTGAATGGTATGTGGCTGCTGGGCAGAGGGTCCCTCAGTTGGAACCTGAAGTAGTGGGTGGGCCTGGGTTCCCCTACTGGGCAAGATAAAGTGGCATAAACCCCAGGAAGAGGGTAAGGGCTCATTTGGGAGCCTGAACAAAGGGGCTGAATTTAAAGGGTTCAAAGACAGGGCTAAAGACCCTAGTGAGGAAAAATAGACTGTTTATTGGATTTTCTTAGTACCTCAGAAGGGATTCATTTGGACTTTGTGACTTGGTGGAAGGCCCAAGCCACTGAAGACCACCAAGGTCAGATGGCAGCCAGCAGGGGGCATTGAGGTAAGAAGAAGACTGTGGGACCATATCCTGCGAGAGTGGCCTGTGGAATCAGATGCTGTAAAGGAACAGGAAACAGTCACAGAGACCGTAGCTAAGGAGAGTGAGTAGAGCAGCAGGGAGGGGGATGAGCTGTGGGAGCCCTGTAACTCTCCCTCTGCCTCCCATATTGCCCTGAAACCAGCCACACAGGGAGCTGTTACTAGCACTGGCCCTGGGGGCATTTCTGACAACCCCTGAGTTCAGGGAAAAGGTAGTGAATCATGTGGGGTAACCTCAGCTGGTTCTGTGGAGGATTTTCTAGTCCAGTCCTGAGGCAAAGACCTGAGTGAGCTGTGAACCGCCCTGGACAAAGGCGGCCCCACCTCACAGCAGGCAGGGGAGTCTGGAGATCAGACGAGAACAAGTTCTTTTTTCTTTTCTCTTTCTCTCTTTTTTCAGTTCACCTTGACCGTGGGGGGTGTGTGAGCCGAACACTCCTCCCCCGCCCCGCCCTCATAACTACTTATCTGGTACATTCATCTTCTTGAGAAGTGGTTTTCATTCCCTCAGGCCTACTGGGGAACAACATCTTGTAACCTTTCAAACCAGGGTCACTATTGTAGGGGAAGATTTGGGGCTTGCACAAAAAGAGGGGGAAAATGGGGTCTGGACACTGCTGTGATTTGTGTGGAACTCCAAGTGACACCATCACCTGGTGAGTCAGGCATTATCCTCACCACTTGCCCCTTCCAGAACAAGCAATGTCTGAAGAGCCACATTTCACCACCCCTCAGAAGAAACTGTTACTGTTTAAAGTGGAGTTTTTTGTATGTACACATATAGAGTAAATAGCTTAGTATATTTTGAAACCTGCTAATACGTGTGTGTGCCCTTTTTAACAATCTAGATCAAGATAAAGTGACTACCCCAAGTAGGAGTATGCTAATTATGGGGAATCTCTCTAGTAAGCGGGTGGGAGCACTCACCCACATCAGATCAGTCTGTGAGGTGAATAGAAGCAACAGGGGAAGAGATACCGTGATAAGAGGGCAAGGTGATTTGGAAGCTCCTTTTCCAGAGTCTCCAGTGTTCAGGCTCAGGTCCAATCCCAGGATCTTATGAGCAGCTGTGATGTCCCTCAAGAAGGAGGGTAATTGGGTTACAGCCTTAAACTCAATCTCAGAGTGTTTTGAGGACCCCATTGGCAAGGCCCTGCTGGGGTATCCTCACTACTTGGAAGGAAGTCCCTTTGAGTTATTAATGTCCCACCCCTTCCCATCGCCAGGGAACCATGCCCAGCCTGTTCCTTAGGGTAACACTGGGGCAGTTAGCGAGGTGTTGCTTCTTGTTCCACTGAGAACTTAAAGTGGGGTAGGGTCCCATTTTACAATACCCCTGCCCCTAAACCCATTTCACTCTCATTTATAGTGATTCAAAATGAATCAACAGATGACCCCATGTCATGTCTTCGGTGAGCTTCAAACAAAAAGGAAGCTTACAAGAAGTGGAAACTTGGACAGATGACTAGGGAGGAGCATAAAAATATTGCTCAAGAATGCTGGGGTATAATCAGGAAGGCCAAAGCACAATTGGAGTTGCAGCTAGCAAGGGATGTGAAGGGTAACAAGAAGGGTTTCTACAGGTATGTTCACAACAACAAGAAGGTCAAGGAAAGTGTGGGACCCTTACTGAATGGGGGAGGCAACCTAGTGACAGATGATGTGGAAAAAGCTGAAATACTCAATGCTTTTTTTGCCTCAGTTTTCACAGACAAGGCATTGGGCAGCACAGTATGGGGAAGAGATGAGCAGCCCTCAGTGGTGACTATAAGAAAAGGACTATTTAGAAAAGCTAGACATGCACAAGTCCATGGGGCTAAATGCAATGCAGCCAAGGATGCTGAAGGAGTTGGCTGATGTGATTGCTATTGGCCATTATCTTTGAAAACTCGTGGTGATCGGAGAGGTCCCAGATGATTGGAAAAAGGCAAATATAGTGCACCTCTTTAAAAAAGGGAAGAAGGAGAATCCAGGGAACTACAGACCAGTCAGCCTCACCTCAGTTCCTGGAAAAATCATGGAGCAGATCCTCAAGGAATCCATTTCGAAGCATTTGGAGGAGAGGAAGGTCATCAGGAACAGTCAACATGGATTTATGCCTGACCAACCTGATTGCCTTCTATGATGAGATAACTGGCTCTGTGGATATGGGGAAAGTGGTGGACATGATATACCTTGACTCTAGCAAAACTTTTGATATGGTCTCCCACAGATTCTTGCCAACAAATTAAAGAAGTATGGATTGGAAGCATGGACTATAATGTGAATAGAAAGATGGCTAGATCATCGGGCTCAATGGGTAGTGATCAACAGCTCGATGTCTAGTTGGCAGGCAGTATCAAGTGGAGTGCCCCAGGGGTCAGTCCTGGGGCCGGTTTTGTTCAACATCTTTATTAATCATCTGGATGTTGGAATGGATTGCACCCTCAGCAAGTTCGTGGATGACACTAAGCTGGGGGGAAAGGTAGATATGCTGGAGGGTAGGGATTGAGTCCAGAGTGACCTAGACAAATTAGAGGATTGGGCCAAAAGAAATCAGATGAGGTTCAACCAGGACAAGTGCAGAGACCTGCACTTAGGACGGAAGAATCCCATGCACTGCTACAGGCTGGGGACCGACTGGCTAAGCAGCAGTTCTGCAGAAAAGGACCTGAGGATTACAGTGGACGAGAAGCTGGATATGAGTCAACAGTGTGCCCTTGTTGCCAAGGAGGCTAATGGCATATTGGGCAGCATTAGTAGGATCATTGCCAGCAGATTGAGGGAAGTGATTATTTCCCTCTATTCGGCACTGGTTAGGCCACATCTGAAGTACTGCATCCAGTTTTGGGCCACCCACTACAGAAAGGATGTGGACAAATTGGAAGGAGTCCAGCAGAGGGCAATGAAAATGATTAGGAGGCTGGGGTACATGACTTACGAGGAGAGGCTGAAGTAACTGGTCTTATTTAGTCTGCAGAAAAGAATAGTGAGTGGGGATTTGATAGCAGCCTTCAACTACCTGAAGGGGGGTTCCAAAGAGGATGGATCTAGACTGTTCTCAGTGGTGGCAGATGACAGAATAAGGAGCAATGGTCTCAAATTGCATTGAGGGAGGTCTAGGTTGAATATTAGGAAACACTATTTCACCAGGAGGGTGGTGAAGCACTGGAATGGGTTACCTACGGAGGTGGTGGAATCTCCATCCTTAGAGATTTTTAAGGCCAGGCTTGACAAAGCCTTGGCTGGGATGATGTAGTTGGGGTTGATCCTGCTTTGAGCAAGGGGTTGGATAAGATTACCTACTGAGGTCACTTCCAACCCTAATCTTCTATAATTCTATGTGATAACAGTAAAGACTCAGGGAAGAATCTTTCTTCTACCATTCACCAAAGAACTTTATTACAATAAAGAAAGCAGAATTATCCAGGGGTGCAGGAACAATTTGTATAGGGCGGGTGCTGAGACCCATTGAACCAAACTTTAAACCCTGTATATGATGAAAACCACTTCAAGCCAGGGGGTGCCACAGCACCTATGGAATTATCCCTAAGACTATTATTCTGTCTCTCTGTGCTTCATTGTAGAACTTCTTCCTAGAAACATGCCCATACTCCTCATTCTATAAATTTAAAGAAACAATACACATTCTTCCATCTATGATGAAATCTAAATGGAAGGGGAAAAACCTTAGCATCAAATGAAAAAGTTGAAGTTTACACTAAAAAAAATAAAAACATGATCTGGTGTTACAATTTTTAAACTTTATAAAATTGCATGTTAGTTAATCTTTTGAGATCTGCTTTTTCATTCCAAGAATGTGTGTGAGAAGTATTAGACAACTTAATAATAATCTCACAATCCAGCTGCAACAAAAGCCGTTTCAAGAATCTTAAGTAGTCCTTTAAGCAAACCCCAGCAGGTTGAAATCTAATCTGCCTTTGCTAGTTCTGTGAGCTGCAACAGAAATACACCCGAATAAGCTGATAGTTCTTCACTGCCATGTTGCAACCATGATGCAATGGCCCAGATCCCAAACCAAACATTTAGATACAATTCCTCTCCAAGAGAACAAGATAGGGATTTATGATTAGGCTGGCTTATTTATAGAGCTAGGCAGGAAACAATTGTCCCATTCAGCAAAAATTTTCACGATTTCAAAAATTTGCAAAATTCTCTGAATCACAGAGACCTGGGACTTGAACCCAGGTCTGTTATATCCCAACAGAGAACCTTACTACTGGGTTATAGAGTTGCACTCTTTCTGCATACACATGCACCATGAGTATTTCATTCTTATATGAAGGTGAACAAGTTGAACAGCAGAGCTTGACAGAGCTACATTCTAAGCACCTAGTGGCTAAGGCACTCACTTGCAATACAGAAGACCCAGATTCAAGTCCTTTCTTTCTCCCTCTCCTGGACATGAGAAACCTTTGCCAACAAAAGTTTTGGTACTTTCCCCAGGAGAAGTTTTGGTTTTGACAAATCAACTTTTTCAGCCAAAAAAATTTCAGCAAAAAACTCTCACCCAGCTCTATTTGAACATGTTATGCCAATATTCTGCTCGATTTTCCAGTAGTTGCAGGAACACTGTCGTCAAGGGCAGTACAAGGAGGATTAGCTTTATTCCAGCTAGGTTTTGTTTCATAAGCACAACCTTTCACCTCCCAATGTTCCTCTGCTAGGCCTACTCCATAAGTGCAATATTAAAATCTCCTTGCTGCTTGTTTCAGAGGCTGTGATCAGTGGAGAAGCATTTGGGGATATTTTCACATGAAGGGTGCTGTGAATGAGTTCCATTGTACTCCACTGTATTGCCACCTATATGGAAAGGCCTTGTCCAATAGGGAAAGATAAATCAAGATTTTGCAGGGCATGGGCAGCATGAATAGCCTCGGAGTAGCTGCTGGCAATCACTATAGGAACAGGATTATATCTGTGGAATTGCACTGAAGTGGTTTATTTGTAGTTCAAAGTTGGGATGTTATTAATATTTTATATGTGGTGAACACTGTGGTAGACTTGGCACACTGCGTAGTTGGCTCGTAACATGCAATGAAGCAGGCATACAGTGCATCTTCTGGTTTCTGAACTTGTATTGTCACTCTGGGTCTGGAGTTTTACTGTGCCTGGAGGTAGGTTGTCCAGGCTTGGGAGTTTGTGGTCAAACAGTCTCCAGAGGAAGTGGATATTCATGCTTGTAGGGCTGATTAGCTGGATTTGGGTGTTAAAGCTGCAGTTATGTTAGCTTGGCAAGATAATAGACAAGCACTGCGTGACTGGTAAAATACAGGCTAGCGGAAACCACAGCCCCTTTCTGCAGGAGCTTGTCAAGACTCTTTTTGGATAGGACTTTAATTAGGGGAATATGTGCACATTCACAGATGTTGTCTACTCTTCCTATATTTTGTCATTGTTAATGTTTCTTGTTATGTTTATGCCAATTACTTTAGCACTTGATTCATCTTTGATGGTAAATAACAAAATTGAGAACTATGTAATCTTTTTTCCCCTTTAGGTTGTACATTGTTCAGGGCAGGGCCTTTCCCTGTGGAAAGTGTCTGCTGGTTATACATTTTGGATGCTACTTCAGTCTAAATAATAAATCCAAGACAAAAAACAGCACTGAAAGAACATTATTAAAGGTGCAAAGTGAAGACCTACTAGAAATAAGGTTGCCTACATGTCACTTAACAACACTCAGTCAATGGACTGCTTCAATCTCAACCGTGGAAAGTTTGAGTGTCAGACGTTATGAAACTGCTTAATCTGTGACTCTATCTATCCCATTAGGAACTTGCAACATCACCACATGTCCATGGGACCAGCAGTCTTGATTATTGTATTGTAATTCCTTTCTCACAGGGCTTTGAGCAAGCCAGTTCCATTTCTTGCATATTTCAGACAGGCTGCCACAGTTTCTTCCCTGGCCCCAGCTATCCTATTTTTAACCCTGTAACATCCAGAGGTTCTTCTCTCATAGAATCACAGGGTTAGGAGGGACCGCCAGGGTCTAGTCTAACCCCTCCCAAGACGCAGGATTTGTTGTCTCAAAGCCATCCAAGACAGATGGCTATCAAGCCTCCTTTTGAAAATCTCCAGTGAAGGAGCTTCCACAACCTCTCGAGGCATCTGTTCCATTGTCCTATTATCTTACAGTTAGGAAGTTTTTCCTGAGATTTAATCCAAGTCTGCTGTGTTGTAGTTTGAACCCATTGCCTCTCGTCTGGCCCTCTGTGGCAAAAGAGAACAACTTTTCTTCTTCTTTTTTATGGCAGCCTTTCAAGTATTTGAAGACTGCTATCATATACCCCCTTAATCTCCTCTTTTCTGAACTACACATAGCCAGTTCCTTCAGCCTTAGCTCAGATGGCTTGTGTTCCATCCCTCTGATCATCTTTGTCACTTGCCTCTGGATTCTTTCCAGTTTCTCTACATCCTTTCTATACATTGGTGACCAAAATAGGACACAGTACTCCAGTGAGGCCTAACCAGTGCCGAATAGAGCAGTACTATCACCTCCTGTGACTTGTATGCTATGCTCTATTAATGCAACCTACGCTTGCATTTGCATTTTTTTTTTTTTGGCAACAGCATTGCATGGTTGACTCATGTTGAGGTTGTGATCCACCACAACTCCCAGATCCCTCTTAGCAGCACTGCTCCTGTTTACTGACTACAGAATAGGGGTGTGGAATGTGAGAAAAGCAGACATCTTCAGTCTTGGGTGTTTCTTTTCCCTTCCCAATGCTGGAGGCCATAGGAGGGGGAGCTCTAGTTCTTGGAAAGTGGTTCTTCTCCCTCTCATCTGTGGCCGGAGGGCAAAGACAATGAGAGAGTTTCTGCCCAACAGTGACTGAATCACATCTAGCACTGTAGGCCTGATCTTCTCGCTTCCTCTGCCTGCTCTGAGCCTAGATTGGGCAGATCAAAGCTCCCGCTATATACAGGTCCTAAAGCCCATCACTGGAAGGGCTCTTCTAAATGACTGAACAAAAGGTGCTGGCCTCTTTTGAGCTGCCCTGGCACACTGCTGCTTTGTCCATGAAACAGACTGAAGCATCTCTTCAAAATATGGTAAGGTCCCAAAGGAACAGCCCTCTGGGCAACAGCACTTCTCCCGCAGGCCACACAGGCTATCACACATCCATCCAAAATAAGTGTTCCTAGAGCACTTTAAAGGGTCACCATAAATCATTACAGGGCTAATCCTGCTGTGGAGCCCTCTGCTATTTTTCCATATTGCAAGCCCACTAGCCTTTTTAAAAACAAACCAAAGCAAAAAAAACCAACAACCCAGCCTACTTTTCTCTCTTCTGTTGCTGTATGAAAGACCCCCACAACCAACCAGGGAAATGGAACCTACTCTCCAAGGGAAACAGTGATACTGACTATACACAGTGCTGTTAAGTGCACAGAGCAAACCAGCAGAAAAATACAGACATCTCCCATCTATCTCAGCTCTAACCATCTCTAATGTTGCAAGTAACACTAGTTGGTAAATTAATCGCCCCTTGCTGGTTTACAGTTTTGTTTTTTTTCTTTTATGAAAAAAGCAAGCTGCTCCAAACAGCTGCACTTCTCCAACGAGGAAGGTATACACGGTATAAATACTTAGAAACAGTCACGGAGGCACCCACATGTTTTGGGAAGTACTGGCTCTATTTGGATTGTTGACTCCTGGGGGGAGGGATTGTCTTTTTTCTATGTTCTGTACAAGGGACACCACATTGGCATTAAAGGTCTAATAAATAATTCTCAAAGATGTCAGCTAAGCAGTGTGAGCAACAGAATGGGAAAAAACCTGCCCTGCTTCATCAGCAATAACCCACATCTTAGAAGGCTATCCTGGAGATCATTGCAGAGATGACAGAGCACGTTTATAATCCTTTGCACTCTGATACAGAAGCACTTTTCTGCTAAAGATCTAAAAGTGCGGTTCAGTTTGTGTTTGGAAAGCTCATCAACATCCTGAAGTAGGGAAGGGTTTTATCCTAGGGGAAACAGAGGTACCAACAAGGCAAATCAGCTAGGATTAACAACCAGGACTCTTAACTCCCAGTCCTTGCCTCCAGCCAATAGGTGCAATGCCTCAATGGAACAATATCTCCTACTTCCATCTCCACCCTGCAAGAAAGAAAGGCAATAGGAAAACCGGAGAGTGTGATTTGCCTCACAACATACCTATACGCTGGGCCCAATCCTGACACAGGCAAACCACCCTTTGACGTCAGTGGGAGTTTTGCCTGTGTCAGGACTGCAGGATCGAGCCCGTTTTTGGAGAAAATGCAGGTGGAATGGAAAAGATCTGCGGGGGGGTGGGAGGGAGGAAAAGTGGGAATGAAAGCCTGAAAAAAATTGAAAAATTATTCAGTAACAGTTCAAAGCCCTGCGCACGTAGGATGAAAGCCTTCTTGTGTGCAATAAATCTGAGAAGTGATTCAGTAATAGTTCATACTTTGCAGGGAGGAACCCTGTAATTAATGCAACCAACGTCCGTAAGAACCAATATAATTTAAAGTATTGGTCGCTCAAATTACTTCTCTGCCTTTGGGCAGGCTTTCTTATGCACCCAACAAATGTGTATTTTTAATTTAAAGAAAAGCATGTCTAAGTAGCACAGCTATAACAAGCTAGTCAATCCATGATTCATAGACTCATAGACTCTAAGGTCAGAAGGGACCATTATGATCATCTAGTCTGTCCTCCCGCATGATGCAGGCCACAAAAGCTGACCCACCCACTCCTGGAATAATTCTCTCCCTTGACTCAGCTGTTGAAGTCCCCAAATCATGATTTAAAGACTTCAAATCACTGAGAATCCTCCAGCAAGCGACCCTGCCCCATACTGCGGAGGAAGGTGAAAAACCTCCAGGGCCTCTGCCAATCTACCCTGGAGGAAAATTCCTTCCCGACCCCAAATATGGCCATCAGCTGAACCCCGAGCATGCGGGCAAGATTCTCTAGCCAGACCCTCTGGAAAAAGTTCTCTGTAGTAACTTTTAATATCCCATCATTGACCATTGTTACTAATTCCCAGCGATGGCACGTTATTGACCTATTGACTAAAATCACTTTATCCCATCAAACCATCCCCTCCATAAACTTATCAAGCTTAATCTTAAAGCCAGAGAGGTCTTTCGCCCCCACTGTTTCCCTCGGAAGGCTGTTCCAAAACTTCACCCCTCTGATGGTTAGAAACCTTCGTCTAATTTCAAGCCTAAACTTCCCGACGGCCAGTTTATATCCATTTGTTCTCGTGTCCACATTAGTACTGAGCTGAAATAATTCCTCTCCCTCCCTGGTATTTATCCCTCTGATATATTTAAAGAGAACAATCATATCCCTCCTCAGCCTTCTTTTGCTTAAGGTAAAGAAACCGAGCTCCTCGAGTCTCCTTTCATACAACAGATTTTCCATTCCTCGGATCATCCTAGTGGCCCTTTTTTGTACCCGTTCCAGTTTGATTTCATCCTTTTTAAACATGGGAGACCAGAACTGCACACAGTACTCCAAATGAGGTCTCACCAGTGCCTTGTATAACGGAACCAGCACCTCCTTATCCCTACTAGAAATACCTCGCCTAATGCATCCCAAGACCACATTAGCTTTTTTCGCAGTCACGTCACATTGCCGACTCACAGTCATCCTGCGATCGACCAGGACTCCGAGGTCCTTCTCCTCTTCTGTTATTTCCAACTGATGCATCCCCAGCTTATAACTAAAATTCTTGTTAGTCATCCCTAAATGCATAACCTTACACTTCTCACTATTAAATTTCATCCTATTACTATTACTCCAGTTTACAAGGTCATCCAAATCTCCCTGCAGGATATCCCGATCCTTCTCCGAATTGGCAATACCTCCCAACTTTGTGTCATCCGCAAACTTTATCAGCCCACTCCTACATTTGGTTCCGAGGTCAGTAATGAATAGATTAAATAAAATCAGACCCAAAACCGAACCTTGAGGAACTCCACTGGTAACCTTCCTCCAACCTGACAGTTCACCTTTCAGTACGACTTGCTGCAGTCTCCCCTTTAACCAGTTCTCTATCCCCCTCTGGATTTTCATATCGATCCCCATCTTTTCCAATTTAACCAATAATTCCTCATGCAGTACCGTATCAAATGCTTTACTGAAATCGAGGTATATTAGATCCACCGCATTTCCTTTATCTAAAAATCTGTTACTTTCTCAAAGAAGGAGATCAGGTTGGTTTGGCATGATTTACCTTTCGTAAAACCGTGTTGTAATTTGTCCCAATTGGCATTGACCTCAAAGTCCTTAACTACTTTCTCCTTCAACATTTTTTCCAAGACCTTGCATACTACAGATGTCAAACTAACAAGCCTGTAGTTACCCGGGTCACTTTTTTCCCCCTTCTTGAAAATAGGAACCACATTAGCTATTCTCCAGTCAAACGGTACCACCCCCGAGTTTACAGATTCATTAAAAATTATCGCTAACGGGTTTGCAATTTCTCGCGCCAGTTCCTTTAATATTCTTGGATGAAGATCATCCGGTCCGCCCGATTTAGTCCCGTTTAGCTGTTCGAGTTTGGCTTCTACCTCGGATACAGTAATGTCAACCCCCACTCCTTTATTCCCATCCGTCTCGCTTCCACTATTCCTCAGCCCTTCATTAGCCTCATTAAATACCGATGCAAAATACAGGTCAGCCAGTGAGGTAACCTTATTGCATGGATTTGTAACATGGTTATAATAATTCTCACAATAGCTTTCTTCTGTTAGAAAGTTATGGAAGATGTAGCCAATTCTTCTCTTTGGAGTGATAAAATCATCCTGGTTTGAATATAGGCTCAAGTCCTACCGGTACTACCTCTTGACTGGATACAGTTATACCCCTTCCTGTATCAGACGAGCCACACTAGTCTAGTACATTTAGACTACTATAATTGCATCCACACTGGGCTGGGTGAGGGGTTGTAGCACTTTAACGATACCACTATAGTTAAAGTGGTACAACATGTGTCTGTAGACAAGACCTAAAAAGAGAGATTAGAACAGACAAAGGAATTTTTTTGGAGCGGTCTGAGAAGGTACAACATAATATTGGCTTCTGATCCATTCAGAAATGATGACTGGTCAAATGGAACAGGATAAAGCAAATGGATAAGTGTTATTTTCAAGCTTTTAGGAAGGTGTTACACTAAAGATTTGTAAGAGTACTGGACAGTGTCCTTTTATTTCTATTATTAATAGTAGAGATGGGCTCGTGCTCTGGATTCAAAACACCTTTGAACTTTGGAGAAGTTTGGGATCCTGATCTGTATTTTTGTGGCTAGGCTTGGACCCACTTCTAATTAACAGATAAGCATTTAGATCTGTAGAGACCGTGTAACTTAAGTGTAGTGGAAGCTTGTTGATTGTATAAGCATGTTGCACAACACTGGATTCTCTAAACCTTTCTTTTTAAGTGTTTTTTCTATTTTGGTGCATGAATCAAGATGCCTTGAAATGACTGAATTTAATAAATACGGATTTGTCAATGTCACAGGGTGGATGGACCTTGGATAATGCTTAGCAAGCTGGAGGTAAAAATACTGCCACAAGCAGTTGTCAGAGGGGCCACAACTTCCTGTGATTAAAAATGAAATCATCCCCTCTTCTAGCTTATCAGGGCTAGTTGTCACCAATTCCTAGCAAAAAACTTCAGTGCTGATAGTGATGGTCACCAACTCATCCCCTCTACATCTTACTCAGTTGCTAGGACAAAACAGGTACAGACAGCATGAAATACAGAAGAGAAGAGGTTTCCTATCAAACTTCCTGTAACTGCTTTGGACTACTGTGCTATTAACACAAACTGTTTTCAACCAGCTGAGGGCAGACCGGGGGACCTGTTGATAATAACCACTACCAACAACGGGTCATTTTTCTACTGCAGACAGTACAAGAAGGTGGATACATAAACCCAGCAGGAAGTGCATGTGAAGACAGTTCTGGGAGCTTAAGGAAGCTTAGTGGCCAACTGGAATATATGAACCCTGACTGACAAATCTTGTGATTCCATAGAGCTGGATGGAAAATTCCTAATGAGTCCAAATTTCAATGAAAATTGAAACAAAAAGTTTGAGCGTGTTTGTGTGATTATTTCTGGGTTCTCTTATCTAATTACATTGCATGCTGGGTGGAAAAATCCAATATTCTATCTTGGAGACTGAGAACAGTGACCAGATCAAGTCAGAAAATTATTTTCTCTGAATGGGGAAAAAATTGTTTCAGTTTGATTAAACTTGAATTTTTTGCAAAGATTTCCGTTTCCTCAAAAAGCCATTTTCCAACTAAAAAAAGTTTTGATGGAAACATTTTGACCAGTTCTACAAATGACTTTTTCCCCCCTTCAGCTGTTTCACCATCATAGCTGAAAGTGACTCACAGCATCAAACTAGTTCCCTCTACTTGGAGTCCCACAAAGGAGTGAGCAAGATGGACAATCTCTGCAGAGCACTGAGAGTTCTGTTTTCCCAGAGTTTAGGATAACGTATTGATCCTCTCCCTCCCCTTCACACATCTAGAGGACAATACAGTTTAATCACTTTACCAAGATAGAAAGGGAACTTGCAGGACCCACGAGTGATAGGATACCCACAATTGTGTATCATCAGTGTGTTGATTATACTGTATTCATAATGTTTAGAAATTATTTCAAGAGGCTTCACACACACGTTGTTCAAACATGGGAGACAAGATAGATTGTTAAGGAAGATTGCACCTTCAATCACTCAGAGTTGCATGTCTAGCCTCTCGTGAAGTCTGACTCCTTCCTCTTTAGCATCACCAAAATCTGACCTCTTCTCATTGTTCCCACTGGTGAACTAGTTCCCACTTTTCCCTGCAGTGCTCATTCCTTTGTCTTGATTAATCTCAATTTCCAGTGTAGTCATCCTGACTCTTTTCCCCTCATGTCTATCCAAAATATTACTGCTGAAGTCAGCTTTCATTCCCACCAATCTTGCCAGGTCAACTGCTCCTTCGGTCTCTGAATTAACTTTCTGTCTCCTACTGCACCACATTTGAGCTTGTCTTCCCCATCTACAAAGTCCTGGATAATCTTGCCACCTCCTTCTTCCTCCATCTGAGCTCTCATTTCCCCCTGCCCTTGGTGTTTCCTCACAATTTTGATTTGAACCTTTTAGTACATTATACCTGGTCCTTCTCTGTCTACTTATCCAACCAAGCAATTTCTATCTCCTTACAACCCACTCTCCCAGAAATCAGTTCTAGCTTATTAATAATTTTCATTTCCTCCCTTAAATTCAAAGTAGTTTAGTGGATTAGTTTCTCTCTCACACTCACTCACACACACACAGAAAACGGGGGCATTCTGGGATGAATACCCTTGTGATATCTCCTTTTCTCCTCCTTTGCTTGTACACTATTTTAGACTGCAAACTATTTAAATGTGTGTAAAGCACACATTCTAGTGTACACTTTGCAGGGCAGAGATTGTGCCCTCCTCTGTTTGGCAGATTATTGCAATATAACAACAACAACCACCAAATACGGAGTTCTAGAAAGAAAACGCTGTTCTGTTTCAAATTGGAGGCTCTTTTGGACAGAAAACTTACATCTTTACTCTTTAAAGTATTAAAAATGTGTTAATCTCAAGTTTATGCCACACATCTGTACATAGGTAAGTACTATAGCCTCCATATAACAGCTGGGAAAAGTAAACTGTTATACACATTCCCACTGACCCAGCTAAACCTGTGGGAGCATTAGCGTGAGCCCTCTACTAGAGAAGGTTTAAACGAGACTAGTGTAAATTAATAATCTTTTATTAATAAATAATTATGATAATAAATGCTTATTTAACATTACAGTCTCATCCAAACCTTCTATAGCGGTAGGCACTGGTCCAGGCATGGGAGCTTTGTGTACAGAAGGCTCATGCTCGATTTCACTAGGTTTTTCTTGCTAGGAGTCTCTCCTTCATTTGCAATAATCTGCTGCACGTGCTCACCTGATTGTCACTGAATGTTAATTTAGCAATTAGATAAATATTTCTCCTTCTTGGATGTTGAAGGAGAGAAACAAAAATATGCAGGCATTTACATTAAAATATGGGTATTCTCAACCAATGTAGTTTTCACTCTGGTGTATACAATTCAGCTATTTCCCCCAATCAGGGCTGTATTAATAAACTAGCTCGAGGTACCTGAGGTTGTGCACAAGTATTCCATAAGCGTCGGCTATATGTCACAAACAAAGAGCACTATGTAAGCAGAGAAGAAATAACACACAAAATGAAAAAAGAATGAACAGGAGAGGAAAGTGAAAATAAAAGGATTCCAAGCCTGCACATACACACACGAGACCAAACCCTGTCCTACTAAGGTCCATGGGAATTTTGCCACTGGGACGGAATTGGAACCAGGATATGTCTCAAACAAAAATTTAAAAAGAGGGCAGAGGGGAAGCTATACCTAAACTTAGATGAAACGTTATTAAAAGGGAGACAGAAGAAGGAAGTAAACATTAAAAGAAAACAATAAGAACAAGTGTCAGACGTGGATTTAGGGAGGTTGGGGGGAAATATCTGGCAAACCAGAGATTCTGCTTTGCAGTTTCAGAGCCAAAATAACTAAAGAAGCACTTTGTATTAAGAGCTTTATGTTTATCCAACCAATTGCATTAATACTTAGACAACTGGGCTTCTGTTGGCTCCTGTAAATGGTCTTTAAATATGTATTTACTGCAAAAGCCTTAGTATACTAATATACTGGTATATATTTTGGAGACTGTAATGCAGATTGTTTCCTCTGTTGATACAACAGGATTGCTTAAGGTTCATCACAGAGTCATTTATTTAATACAAATGCTTTAGAGGGAAAACAATATGATCAAGGACTACAAGCTAATAATAGAAGTTTGCAGTGCTTCCATTCAGCATATAAAAGCTAGGCTTACTGAGATCAGACACAAAGCACATTGTCTATGTAACAAAGCTAAGAGAAGTGCTATTACATTTTTATGAAAAAAAGGAGGGAGGCAAAAGTAGCAAGTGGTTTGCTTTGCAATTCAGAGGGACTGTTTGTGGGTGAGGTGGGGGAGGAAGAATATATCATGGAGACCTATATTTCAATTAATATAGCTCCCTTACGTTCTATAATCAATGCATTAAAGAACTGTATGCTGATGGATTACTCATCTGTAAAATCTTATTATAAAATACATCTACAAATAAACATATATACAGAGTGAAATATTTTGGATCTCATTTCACTAAGATTATTCAAGCAAGGGGGCATATTGGCAAAGGACATTGTCTTCATGGAGGGCAATGGTATTGCATTATTTAGGGGAAGTCCATGGGTGTTTTTAGACTTCAGAGTGAATTTTGCGTCAGAGGAGCTCAACACATTTCTTGATTTATTAAAATATCTTCATAATTATTTTGGGAAGGGTATTAAACTTTAATCATTAAAAGTCAGATTCTGATCTTTACCCAAGTGGGATAGTAATTTAACGCCACAAATAGCACCTTGTTCCACTGACTTCAGGGGGGCTATTAAGTATGAATAAAGGTATCAGTATCTGATCCTAGGCTTTTTCTTTGTCTAGCTAGTATTTCATTCATGCATCTCTCTGATTCTTAAACAGCAATTTTAAACTTTTTCCCTACAGTCAGTTTTGAAACTTGAGCAGTATTTCTAACTCCAAGTACATACTGAGCAGTGGGTTTCTAAAAGGCCATACTATCTAGTCACTCCTCACAGATCTTTTAGAGTCATTAATTTCTCTAAGATGCCCAAAGCAATTTCAATAAATGTCAAAAACTCTTAGGAATTTCCACACTGGGTCAGAGCAGAGGTCCATTTGGACAGTATCCTGTTACAACAGTTGCAAGCATCAATGCGGCAGAGGCAGGTGTAAGAAACCCACAGTCGGACGATGTGGGATAATCTGCCCACACAGAGGTCTCAGTCTAATCAGAGACTGGTTTAAATCCTAAAGCATGAGGTTTAATATCCCTTCCAAAATTTGTTATTATGACAACTCTGGATATTCTCGATATCTGTATCCATATCCAGTCTAACTCTTGTTAAAGTCTTGGCCTCAATGACTTCCTGTGGCAGTGAGTTCTACCTCTTAAATTGAGGTTACTTACCTTTAATTGGAGGTTCTTTGAGATGTGTGGTCCCTATCTGAATTCCAGATCTGGGTACACATGTGCAGCATGTGCTTGAGATCAGAGATTTCTAGCAAGTAGTGTCCATTGGTCCGCATCTGCACGGTTGCTCTCCTCATGCTCCGAACTGAGGGTATAAGAGGCAATGCAGACTGAGGTCTTTCCAGTTCTGCTCTTACCACAAATCATAATGAAATGATCTGAAGCAGAGGGGAAGGAGGGTGGGTAGTAGAATGCAGATAGGGACCAAACATCTCAGGGACTCTCCAGGTACGGGTAAGTAATCTCTCCATTTCTTCTTCGAGTGCTGGCCCCCATGGGTATGTCCACACTGTAATATAATCCCAGGGTTAGTGGGACTCAAGTCAGCGGACCCACGTTTGAGAAGCCAGGGCTTGAGCACACTGATTGCCAACCCTAGCTTAAGAATATTTTAACCCAGGCCTGAACTGAGGGCTCTGGCATCCACACCGCCAAGTCCAACCAAGTGTATCCCAAACTCCCAAAACGTGGCTGTTCTAGCCCTTCGTTTGTGGTGCAGTGTTGGAAAATTAGACTGTCCACCCTGCATGTTACAGGAAGTTTGAACAGGCCGTCAACACATCCTGCTGAGTCACCATTTTGGTCTGAGTGCTCCCAGCAACCGGAATCAGCAACATGGAGAACTTGCCATTTCAAGAACTTTTCTAACTTGGGCTTTTGCTCCTGTTTCAGTAAGGAAGTAAACAGAGCTTCCATGAGACACTGGTGGGAAGCTTAGTGGTGTTTCCTGACCCATCAAAGGCACTTGACAGATTTAATGATGGAGAAGGAAGGTGACAGTCATGGAAAACTCGAACTGACTGATGCTGCTCATGACACTCAGTATAGCCACTGCCCCATATGCAGATCAGTACTTCTGGGGCAGGATCACAAGCACAGACGGGGTGGGACCACATAGTCTTGCAGACCTGGGATGACGAGAAATGGGTCCAGAACGTTTGCATGAAGAAAGCTTCTGGAGCACCGTCAACAGCTTGCCCAGCATAAAGATGCGCATGAGGGCAGCCATGCTGGTCCACAAGTAGGTTGCTATAACCACCTAGAATCTGGCTACCCCAGACTGCTACAGGTCCATTTCTAACAAGTTTGGTGTTGGAAAGTTGACTGTAGGAAAATGGTGGCAGAGGTTTTCTGAGGTAACCAGTCATGTAGCTTACCCCAAAGTGGTGGGCATAAAAGACATGCCTGAAGTAATTGCTGGCTTTGCTGCGCCAGGGCCGTTGATGGGACTCCTGTGCCCATAGTTTGTCCTCTGCTTGGTGGGCTAGAGAGGCTGATTTATGAATGTCAGTGTTGGTCGCTGTGGAAAGTTCACAATGCCAAGGTTTGCTGACATTTGGGTGCCTACCTTCATGGACAAGCTCGGACAGTATTCCAGCCACATGACATTGTCATAAACAAAGTTACTATTCCTGGCGCTATTCTGGGGGACCCCCTCCCTAGACCTCCTTCTGCCTGGGCTTATGAAAAGTACCCTGATCTCAGAGGCCCTGATAAAAGAAGATTTAATTACACTCTCAGCAGGTGTAGAATGTGCGTTTGGCAGATTGGAATCCAAACAGGTCTGTAGAAATTGCCAGTGGGATTTCAGTGTCATCAATGCTGTCTGCATTACTGTAACTTGCTGTGCTCTGCACAATCTTTGTGAAGCTGAATGGACCTATGACAGTGAGGGGCAGCTGAATCAGTACTCAGCTAGAAAGTGCACCTACCACAGCTGGGACTGGATGCAGCCCAGCAACAGAAATCAGGGATGCTTGTATGAGCCAATGGAAGAGGGAGGCATTGATTGCTTGTCTGGGAGGGGGGTTGATTGCCATGCACTGTATTTCTGAATGACATGACTGCTTATGAAATGAGGGGCAGTGGGGAAACCGTATCTGGATTTATGTATATAACTGTATTGAGACATGGATTTTGCATACAACCCCTCCAATTGTCTCTGATCATGTGTTGACCTTTATCACTTGAAAAACACATTAGCTGATGTGTTGCAATGAGGGCAATAAAATTTCTTTATAATTTTTCCCACATGCATTGGAAAAGTAAACTATTAAACCATTGCCTGGCAGGCCAGCTACCGTTACACCAAAACACCAGCAACACAAAAAGCTTTCAAGTAACCAAGCACAAAGTGCATAAACAAGTACAAACAGTGGAACTATGTACAAGACATTGCCCCTCATTACTACTGAATGTCCCCTGGCCCTCCAGTCTCCTTTCCATTCCTTCCACTTTTGCCACACACTTGGGGCTGGGGCTGGGGCAAGGGGGGAGGCATCCACAAGGGAGAGGTTCAGCACTGAGGACAGCATGAGATTAATTTGCCCTGTCCCACTGCTCGTAGGGCCTGATTGAATGGCCCATCCAGCCATGCAATTGTCCAAGCTGTTCTTGGAATGCAGGCCAGGTTACCTCAGAGGGGTATATGGCCATTAGAGACAGCAGTTGCTCACACACTTCTCTCTGTTGCACTCTATCTTTCTCCCTTCACTGCCATTCCTGTTCCTGGAACTGCAAACAAATGCCTGCTCCTGTTCTGCTACCCTGTGCTCAAGCTGCCAATCCAGCCTCTGAGTCTTTTCACCTGCTGAAGTCCCTTTGCCTTTGGTACTCAAACTTCCTGTTGGCTTGGGCCTGAATGTCAACGTAAGTACACAGAAATGCTTCCTCTTGTAATGGTGCAAGAAGCTATGATGAGCCAGGCTTCTGCAGTGTGGGGGAGTGTTGGCGGTATTATAGCTTGTAGAGGGCGAGAGTCCTGGATTAGGACAAGACATGGAGGGTTATTGTCTCGAATAGTCCAGTGTCGGAGCACAGAAAAAAAACATTTTGGAATTTCAAGGGCAGAAAATGTTACTTTTTGAAAACTGAACTTCAATATATTGGCAGAGGGCTGCTTCAGACCACAAACTCCTTGGGCACAGCTGGTTTAATCACAGTGAAAGAAGTGCTGAGAGAATGATAAGTTACAAATCACAACTCTCCCTCCAGCCCCCAGGCCCTGCAACTGGAGTTATGGGGAGGTTGGTAGCCTCACCAGACTACATACATTTTCTCTATCATTTCAGGAATTGCACATTTTGGAGGACGTGACAGTCCGTGTGATGCCAGACTGGCAAAG
This sequence comes from Trachemys scripta elegans, assembly GCF_013100865.1. NCBI lineage: Eukaryota > Metazoa > Chordata > Testudines > Emydidae > Trachemys > Trachemys scripta. The sequence continues at coordinate 174,419,269 of NC_048300.1, forward strand.
AGGAGTGATATTATTCCAAGCTGCCAGTGGGAAACCAGGTGTCTATGCCACTAAAGTGACTGAACAGCGCATCTCTGAGTGGAGTAGGCTGGTAAACTACTAAGGTGGCCCTGAAAAATACACCCTTCCCTGGAGTTTCTGCTACAGGAAAAGTTTGCAGCAATCAGCACCCAGGATTGGGTCAGAATTCATGAAGGAATCAACAGGATGCTGTGATAGTGTGTGTGTGGCTCAGTGCCTATCCATAGCTTCCAATACAGCCTGTTAGGATTGCATGCAACTCCACTGCTAGCCCCCTTCACTCCTGGCAAATTTCTGGATTGAATTCAACCCCCCAGTCCTATTTGGGACCAATGATTTCATCAGCCCTGGAATGCATGGACATCATCTTACAGATATGGACATTTGAACCCCTTCCCCCCCTCTCTCCAGCACAGTTCAGTCTTTTCAGGCAGCTCATTACATCACTGGGTTCGCACTGAGCGGCATAAGTACAGGGAAGGTAATAAGGTTCTTATTTTAAAAAACCAGACTGTACTAGCAAAAATGTGCACCATCCCAAGGCAGTAAAAGCAATGCTAGAGCTCATCACTCACAAAGGAGAAGGAGATGCAGGTCCTAAACTGCCAGCAGTCCTGGGACTCAGGGCATAGTCTTTGTCCATGGGGAAAGGCTCCCCGAGGAGAGGAGACCCAAGCTACACTAACTAGACTAAAACAGTAACACTACAAAGAAGAATAAACTATTTACAACATATTTACAGGTTCTGATGCAGAATAAACAGAGGTAGCTTTGAACACAGAGGATTCTGATTCAGGCCATGCAGTGGTAAGAAGGAACTGAAGAGACGTTGGTCTGCACTGCCCCTTATACTCTCGGTTTGGAACACAAGCAAATATGCAGGTATGAATCAACAGACACTAACCTACTAGAACTATCTGATCTCAGGAGCATGCTGCACAGGTGTATCCATGTGTGGAATACACGTAGGGAGCAGCACTTAAAAAAATACACATTTTGTGAAACAGTATTTTCTCAGTATTTTTGAATTTCTCACTTATTAATAGAATTTTCCTTTGTTCTTGCATTATGAAACAAGAACAATTTCCTGATCTACTTTCTCTCCACCATTCATTATTTTATAAGCCTTTATCAGGTTGCTGCATATTTGTCTCCTTTCTAAGGTAAACAATCCCGTATTTTATCACTCTTTCTATGCCCTTGATAGTTCTTGTTACTCTTCTCTGAACCTCCTCTAGTTCTGCAATATACTGTTTGAGATGGGGTGACCAGTACTGTGGACAGGATTACAAACGAGGCTGTATGATTGATTTATATAAAGGCATTATAATATTCTCTGTATTATTCACATCCCATTCCTTATGTATTCTAGCAACTTGTTAGCTTTTTGGCCGCAGCTGTATATGAAGGTTTTCATTGAACTAACTATATTGACACCCAGGTCCCTTTCTAGGGTTGATAGTTAATTTAGAATCCCACCAACTACTTGTACACCTTACATTTTCCCTACTATGTGCATTACTTTGCATTTGCTGACAGTGAATTTCAAGTTGCCAGTATGCTGCCCATTCGCCTGGCTTGTTTAGGTCTCTCTGCTGTTCCTTACAGTTCTCTCTCATCCTGACTAATGTAAATAATTTTATGGCATCTGAAAATTTTGCTACCTCACTAGTTATCCCTCTTTCGAGATCATTAATACATTAAACATGGGGACCTAGTTGGGAACCTTGAGGTGGCTGCCAGTAACTTTTGCAATGAAAAAAATTCATCATTTAATCTCACTTTTGCTTTCTGTCTCTTAGACAGGTTTTGATATATGACAATACTTTGCCTCTCACCTAATGACTACTTAGCTTCATTATTAGCCTCTTGTCCAGGACCTTGTGTAAGACCCTGTGGAAAGTCTATATCATGGCTATTGGTTCTACTTTATTGACACATTCCAAGAATTCTAAGAAATTAGTGAGATTTCTCTTGGCAGCAATCATGCTGGTTAGACCCTATTATATCATGATCTACCAGACTTTTTAATTATTTCATCCAATTTTCCAGATACAGATATAAGGCCTCCTGGTCTAGTTATCTGAATCACCCTTGGAGCCTTTTTTATAAGTAAAACATTTGCTAATCTACAATCCTCTGGAACAGTGGCAGTTTTTCTGAGAGATTGAGTGGAATAATACAATATTTTCCCACAGCCTCCAGTCTATAAAACAATCTGGTGAAAAAGCCTTTTACCCTGGCTAGATTGGGGATTTTAAAAAGGATGAATGGATCAGTATTAAAACACTTTTAAAAGTTTCCAATAACTGATTTAAAACACAATTTCCCCAAATCTGCAAAAACAAGTCTAGGCAAAGCATTGAGGTAGGGGGGTTAGACTACAGATAAAAGAATATTTCTTGTGTGTTTTGTTTTGGTAATCTTGTGTTTGTTTTTATTTTTTAAATGTACACATTGCTATATGTTTGTTAGCAAAAGTAAGATTGAAGGAATGTGCCCTGCACCCGGAGCAGGAGGTGGTGAGGTTTGTGGCATCTGAAAATTGTGGCAACTGGGTCTCAGTTTCTGTGGGAACAGTTAGTTCCAGTCTTGGATTGACTCCCAAGAAAGGTGTTATTTCCCATACAGATGCATTTTACCCATATGACAAAAAGTTCCATTGTACCAAAAGAGCTTAATTGTAAGCCACAGTCTCCCTCCCAAAGCATTATTATTATTTTTTTTTTCTGAGGGTATGTCTTCACTAGCTGCCGGGTAGCGATTGATCCAGCAGGGATTGATTTATCACGACTAGTCTAATAGAAAAAGAGCTCTAGCTGTACAATACTCAGAGCTTGTAGAAAAGGGCTGCTATTAACATCTGATGTTTATACGCTGAGCTCTGGAATCAGATCAAAAGGCTTAAATGAGATCGGTGTTACAATGGGCACTAAAGTTTATGCATTTATATTAATATGCCGACAAAAAAATGGGCTCAACGAGTTCTGGAGTCCCATCATGTTTCAAAATCAGTCTTGCAGCAGTTCTCAAACTGTGCCACCACAGGAGAGCTCCGCAGAGCTGCTTCTATCGCAACTGCAATATGCCCACTATGTTCAAGCAGATAAGACTTTAAAATACACTGCTCTCATCATGCATTTTCAAAAACATTTACATGACCAACTTCATATAAATAAATCAAATACTTCTATCTCCTATATGTCCTTGCGGCACAAATTTACCTATGATCATATTTCTGCCAATACTAAAATCAGAGAAAGCAAACGCACACAAAGACAGAATCCACTTGCAAAGTGACCTGGAGACAATAGAGTACAGGGGGCTGTAGGCAGTAAAGGGAGATTTGGTATTCGTATGCGTAGAGTCCCTTTGCCAAAGGAAAGCAAGCACAAGCCAGAGTGAAAAATAGGCAGATGTAACCAAGTAGCTGCAGCCATTACACTGAGGAGAGTTTATTTTCATTTTGTTTTCATACTATATTCTCCTAATGTTACTTTTCATGGAACACCACTGTTGCTTTATGGAAGGAGCGGGATCAAGACTGGGAGGAGAGATGGTCCACAAGAGCAACTAAGATTGGTGGAGTGGTAAATAATGAGGACAGGGCAGCCATACAGAGTGATCTGGATTGCTTGGTTAGCTGAGCCCATTCAAACAAAACATGTTTTAATAAGCCAAATGCAACGTCTAGGAACAAAGAATGCTGGCTATAGCTACAGAATGGGGGGACTGTGTCCTGAAAAGCAGTAACTGAGAAGGATTTAGAAGGTCATAGTGGACAAAACTCAACATGAGCTCCCACTACGAGGGTCTGGCAAGAAGAGCTTGCAAGATCCTTGGATGTATAAACAGGCATAATGAGGAAGAACAGAGAGATGACTTTACCTCTCTCTAGACAGCCTTAGTAAGATCCAATACTAGATTACTGTGAACAGTTCTGGTGTCCACATTTTAAAAAAGGATGTTGAAAATTCGGAGAGGATGCAAATGGGAGTAACAAAAATGATTTGAGAGCTAGAGACAATGTCCTGCAGGGAGAGTGTAATGGGTGGCACCCACCTCTCACGAGCGGCCCCTGGCCGAGTGCATGTGCCTGCACACTCTTAGTCTGCGGTGACCTGTGTTGGTGGTTTCTCAGGCGGGTTTTCAACCACTCAGCCCTCCAGCCAAGTCTCTCTCACAGTGTGCATGTGAAACAAACCAGACCCCTTCCAGGGTATACAGTCCAACAGCAGCCTATCTCAGTACCCCTCTGTTGATATCTCTAGTCTTTAAATAGTCCTGGCCTTGGTAGAGGGCTATACCCCCAGAGCTTCCTCCTTGGAGTCACTGTCTTGGCCTATTCTAGGCCATTTTGGTCCCACCTCTCCAGCTGGGCCACTAGACCATCCAATCCCCTTCTGGGGGGTGTTTCACAGTTCAATATTCAGCCCCTTCTCAATTCCCTTCCTCACTCCCATAGTGGCTGGCTCCAGCTCCTTTTATATATGCCCTTGGTGGGCCCTGATTGGCTGCTTGCCTGCAGTCTCTCTCCAATTGGCTGCGACCCCCAAAGCCTCTCTAGGCAGGCTAGAAGACATCTCTACAGTTTCTTTCTGGGACAGAGTGTGGTAAGACCCTGAGACCTCCAGCCGAGGGCCTCTGGGCCTAATACACCCTGTCACAGAGACACTGAAGGAGCTCAATCAAAAAGTAGACAAAAGTGACTTGACATAAACTACCTGGTACCAGAGGGCTCTTTAATCTTGTCCCCCATCCCCCCCAGGGCATATAAAGAACCAAGTGTTGGAAGTTAAAGATAAAATTAAATTAGAAACAAAGCATAAAGTTTTAATGGAGGGTGATTAACCATTGGAAAAAACTATCACAGGAAATAGTGGTTTCTCCATCTCTTGATGTCTTCAAATCAAGACTGGATGTTTTTCTTGATTATATGCTTTATTCATACACACATTACTGGGATCAATACAGGGGTCACTGGGTGAAGTTATATTGTCTGTTATATAGAAATCAGGCTAGATGATCTCATTGTCCCAAATTTGAAGATCATTGCTCAGTGCTTCGAATTAAGGAGATTCTGAAAACTGGCTCTATCCAGACAGTTCACAATTTATTAGGACTATCCAAACAGTAAGCAGATTTTTTTTTTAAAAAACGATGAATACATTCTTTTAAGATCCAAAACATTTAAGGCAGAATTCATACCATTGCCTAGGGCCTTGCATTTGCCCTCTCTACACTGGATTTAATTTCACGCCAGTTGAAAAGTGTAGAATTTAAAGTTACAACTAAGTTATCTTTAAAGCATTTGATAGACATCCAATTTATGGTATGTTCCTTGACATGATTCCAATCCTGCAATATTTGAAGTTAATGGTACTAACTCATGTGGATAAAGACTGCTTGCATAAATGAAGGGTTTACATGATCAGGCCCCATGTTCGTACACTGAACATACTGGTCGCTTCCTAATTTAAGCCTCAATTCATCAAGGTACTAATCAGGTGGCTAACTTTACACATGCAACTAGTCTCACTGACTTCAACTTGCAGACATTTATAGGCATTTAACTACTTTGCTGAATCATGGCCTTACTTACCAGTACATACCAAAGCCAATGCTCAGGGTTGTGTGTGATTTCATCTGCTATCAGGACAACAGCAATACCCAAAGCTATGGTGATTCCTATTTTGTGTGTTTATGATGTCAGCTATTATAGGGAAAAATGACTTAACCTTTGATCTCAGGTCTTAGCAGTCTAAAACTTTTCAATCCACATTTAAACAGTGAACATTTCATGATGCTAAAAAAATAAACCACTGTTTCTCAAATTAAATAGACAGATAAGGTCCTGTTTTCACAGGCAGGACTTTCATATAAATCACATCCAGGGTTACACAATAACCAATCACTGCTGCTTCGTTCACAAGTCAAAACCAAGACTGAGTTTGTAACATTGTCCTCATGGTGTCTTCTCCAAATACTCCAAGCATTTTGTGACCTTCTCATTAGCTCACATACAGTTTAATAGGTTCTAGTTTTCTTATGTCCACCTTTTAGATACAAAAAGGAGTACGCCTGTGCTGTAAAGTCCCACTTTCCAGGTGACGAGTGAAAGTAAAGCAGCTTCTTTAAGAAGTAATTAAAATGGTCCTCTTCTACCACGTTTACTCTTGAGGTGGCTAGCTGAACGCCTGAGATTTTTCCTCTCCTGATGATGTTGCTTCTCAGCTTCCTGCTGTTTCTTCTGCTGCCCTGACTGGAATATTTACAAAACAGACTTGAGTTAGAATTCCAACTGGCCCGCAAAAATGGTTCAACATTAACAAAGTCAGGACAGTTCCTGAGCTACATGTAGTAAAAACTGTACAGTTCTAGACATAAACACGAAAAGGAACAAGATAACTTACATGCAGTATTTACAGTTTACAAAAATCTTCCCTGTTAAACTGTCAGGCACTCAGGTACCACAGAAATTAAGTTTTTTATTTTATCTACATTGCATGAATTTGTATAAAACTAAGGTTACTATACATGCATCCATCATGTTATTTGAGCATAAAAAGCTATGTTTTCAGCAGAGAATTCTAATGTAAAAATCGACAAACAGTCCTGTGGCACCTTATAGAGTAACAGACGTATTGGAGCACAACCTTTCGTGGGTGAATACCCACTTCGTCAGACGCATGTGAAACGTATTGTAAAAATGTTACCATTAAGGTTTTGTTATAGCAGTTCGTTCAGCATATCTTTAGGTTCTAGCATTGCAGCTTTAAAATGTGGTGTATTTTAGTGGCACACTGTTTAATGTAATGGTTAAAAAAAACTTCAATCTTTTTGTTGTCGAAGTCTTCTGCCTCTCTAGTTGGAACTCAAAATTATTTACATTCCAAACATACATAAGATTTTTACTTTGTGCTTTCTTGATGTCACCGCTACTCCAGAATGAAGACACACTGTTTACAGTTCATTGCAGGCTTCCATGTGTTCTATTCCACCTACTCATGTTCAAGCCAGAAGAGTTAGTTCCTATGTTGGCTAAAGAGGGCTATCACATTTAGGCTTTACACAGAAGTATTTTAAAAGACAAATGAGAGAAACTCCAGGACACTAAGGGTTTTGTTTTGTTTTGTATTTTTAAACTTGTATCATTACACAATAGCTCTGCTACTGATTACATTACTAGGTATGTTTTCTACATAAAAACTGATTACATTTCTGTACCAACATAGCATGTTTCTGTGCTTTGTTGATGATGTTATTCCTCCTTCTCAACTACCACTGACTACAAAATACTAACTCAACAAAACCTTAAAAGCACACTATACGTTTCAGGACAAACGGGAACAAGGCAGGTATGTAGTTACCCAGTGCAAATTAAACTGCCTCTCTACAAATCATATCTGTAACTTCAGGAAAAGCAAAATACTTATTACTTTAGAAGACAAGAAACTACAGTAGAGCTTCATTAGTCAGCACTTTTGTGGAGCCAGCCCAAGAACTGACTGGCAAAATGTGGCCTAGGGAGTAATGGGCAGAGAAGCCAGCATGCACATTCTCCATGAGCCAGTGGGGGAGAACTGCATAACCCCATGCCCCAAAGACTCACTCAAGCCAGAACAGGGATGGGTTATACAGTGGTGACAATTTCTCTTCCACCCACATTGGAAGGAGGCAGAGGCACCAGCACAACTTCACCTGTTTTGATTTTAGCAATAAACCGTAATCCTGGAAATTCACTGGAGTGTGAATTCACGGTGTTAAATCAAATGTTTTCCCTTTAGAGCACAAAATATATATCACCACCAATAAGTCATGGAAATACACAAAAGAAGAGGCAGGGGAAAAAATTACATTAATAGGGAAATAAAACCAAAGCAAACCTAATATTTATGCATACAGAATATTTATGCCCTGCTTCTGCAATCTGATTAATATGAGTGGACCCTTATGATCCACCTGAGAGCAGGAATCTGCCCATTGGACTCAGACTGCAAAATCAGGGTCTTTGACTTGAAGCTGTTCAAGGCACGGAAGTATCTTTTCTGTGTGCTGTAAAGTGACTAATTACTTTAGATGCTATAAGATAATTTATGTCTGTCAAACATAAACAAAATGGAAAATAAATCAAGAAGCTTGAATTACTTTTATTCAGATCCTGTCAGGAATGCAATGCAATACAGGAGGGACACTATACTAAGCATTGTATTAATATTATTGTATTAATCATCAAAACCTGTGTCATGCTCAGATTCATAGATGATAATGTCAGCAGGGACCACCCTGTGATCATTTAGTCTGACCTCCTGTATAAACAGGCCAGAGTATTTACCTGAAATAATTCCTGTTTTGAACTGGGTCATACATTTTAGAAAAAGATCTAATCTTGATTTTAAAATTACCAGTGACGGAGAATCCACCACGACCCTTGGTAAGTGGCTCCAGTAGTTAATGACCATTACTGTTAAAAATGTGTGGCTTATTTCTAGTCTGAATTTGTCTAGATTTGGCTTCTAGTCAGTAGACCTTTGTCTGCTACAGCGAAGAGCCAATTACTGAATATGCAGAAAGAACTAGTTTCTATATTCATTAAATCAATACATACCATTTTGCTTTTTAGCAAATGTATATGAATCTGTTAATTCAGAAGTTTATTCCTTCCAGTTCTGTATCTTTAGTTTCATACATATTTTTAATAGTGTATCAAATTACTTACTACACCACTCAGCATTTTGATACATTAGCAACATTTTACAGTATTATGCAAAAAATAATTATACAATTTGACTGTGGAAAGGCGCACAGAGCATAGGATGAGTATTATTAACTGATCAATTTAATCCAAAATTTTGGATTTTTAAAGATTTTCCTTTAAAAAAAAGTTACTAAGGGTATGTCTACACTGCAATTAAAAACCTATGGCTGGCCGTGGCAGCTGATTCGGGCTAAGGGGGTGTTTAATTGCGTGTAGACATTCGGGCTGGGGCTGGAGCCGGGCTCTAGGACCCTGCGAGGTGGGAGAATCCCAGAGCTTGGGCTACACTCTGAGCCCGAACATCTACACTGCAATTTAACAACCCCTTAAGTCTGAGCCCCATGAGCCCGAGTCAACTGGTATGGGCCAGCTGCAGGTTTTTAATTGCAGTGTAGACATACCCTAAAAGATTCCCCTTGCTTTGACTGTTCAGCAGTCTCCATTTTGACTATTTTAATAAAAAAAGTCTTTATAACATGTAGCTAGCTTTCCTAAAACAAATTGTAATTGTTTTTAAATAACTTGCAACTATTGTTCTTGCATTTTAAATATTCTTTCCTTGAGAGCATCTCAACAAAACCCTTGTTAATCCATTTCTTGGTTCAAGAAACTCTTTTAAATATCTTAAATCTCCCCACAGTATTTCTTTGTAACATTTACTATACTGCCAAAAGTTATTGCTTTTTAGACTTTTAAATTTATCAGCTGTTCTTACCCTATAAGCGGATGTCAACAAACTTGCTATGTGATAGCATAAAAAGGGGTTTCCTACCACTGTCCAGAATGCATTCTAATGTACTCTTTAGAAAATAAAGCTGCATTGATTTAAGCATTAGCTTGTTAATCTGGAACTGACTTGAATCGTGTTTTTCTCTTTTGATGACCAAAGACTTTCCTTCCACACAGTCCCTTTTACATCTTTATCCAGCATATTGGAATTGTTACTTTACTGATTAAATCAAATGTCACTTGTTATGAAGGACATTTGAAGGCCAGCCCTGAAGAAAACCCTGTGTAAGTCGATTCAGTAAAAGATATTATCTCAACTACTTTGTGTCTCCCCTCTCTCTGGGACAACACAGCTACAACAGCACTGCGAACAATTGGAACTGAAAGGCACCGGAGAATATTGTGGATCCCACAGTAAAAACCATGGAAAAAGACAGATCATCTAGAAAACGCCAGGAGATAAACTTTGCAATGTTAACAATGATCAATTCCTGTGGGGGGAAGTTGGGATTTGGAGGGAAGCAGACACCACAGAGCCACTCAGGTACCAAAACCTGTTCAGCCTCCAACTACATTGATCCACAAGAACTAAAAATACTAAACCCTTGGAGGACAGATAAGAAGAGAGAAAATATCATAATGACACTCAATAAATCCATGGTACACCCAGACCTTGAATACTGCATGCAGTTCTGGTTGCCACATCTCAAAAACGATATATTAGAATTGGAAAAGGTACAGAGAAGGGCAACAAAAATTATTAGAGGGACAGAACAACTTCCATATGAGGAGAGAGATTAAAAGGATTGGGAGTATTCAGCTTGGAAAAAGAGACGACTAAGTGGGGATATGATAGAGATTATAAAATTATGACTGGTGTGGAGAAAGTGAATAAGGAAATGTTATTTACCCCTTCACATAACACAAGAACCAAGAGTCAACCAATAAAATTAACTGGCAGCAGATTGAAAACAAAACAAAACAAAAAACAAAAGGAAGTACTACTTCACACAATGCACAGTCGACCTGTAGAACTCATTGCCAATGGGTGTTGTGCAGGCTAAAAGTATAACTGGGTTCAAAAAAGAATTAGCTAAGTTCATGGAGGATAGGTCCATCAATGGCTATTAGTCAAGATAGTCAGGGATGTAACCCCATGCTCTGGGTGTCCTAAGCCTTTAATTGCCAGAACCTGAAAGTGGACAACAGGGGATGATCATTCAATAGTTCCCTGTTCTCTTCATTCCCTCTGAAGCATATGGCATTGGCCACTGTTGGAAGACAGGCTACTGGGACAGATGGACCATTGGTCTGACCCAGTATAATCGTTCTTATGAAGGCTATGCATTACTTTTCTGCCCTCTTCCAAAAAGACGACATATCTGCACCTAAACCTTGGAGATGGGGCAATGAAAGGCAGGAGTTAATGATAGTCCTAGCAGCGTTAAACTCCCTCTAGGCTTGCCAACTGCATTCTCTTCATCTTTTGAAAAGATCATATCATATGACATGGCTCCTTTCCAGGCCTACTTTTTTCCTGCTCCCATGGATTATAGTGGGATTGGCTCAGGGAAGGAGAGGGGGATTTTCCATCCCATTTTACTTTTCTTCATCTCTCTTCTCCCCACTTCACAGAGAGGAGACTGGGGGCCCACATAAAAGTAAATATGACAAATAGTTCAGTTCAACTATAAATTTTGTACATTTGTATATTCAATAAGGCAACCACACTGAGATGAACTCTTAGAGGAGTCACTTACAACAGAAGCGTAACAAAGTAATATACTGATTCTGCTGGGATCAAATCCAGAATGGTATTTCAAACTATTCTCAAATCTTGCCCTCCCCAAAAATCTTTATGGAAGCTGATAATCAATTGTAGGATGCATTCTGTTTCAGCATTTTCTAATTTAAAGCTCCTATAAAAAGAGTATGCATGGGAAGCCCTGCAAAGCTAATTTAATTAGCTGTAAGGAGCTACTGTATCAGTTACACTTGCTGGTACGACTCCTGAAATGGTGATCCTTCGCAGAGCTTCACTGGAATCTGTGACTTATTCCAAAGTCCACACATTTTAAATTCCAAAGTGGATACAGAGATCAAACCACAACGTAGATGAGAAAGGCTTATGAAAAATTGGTGATAGGAAGTACAATAAGAAATTCCAGTGACTTTGCTTTACTTAGCCTTTTGTGACCCAATTATCCAAAGTGGCACATTCTAATAACTACTTCAGACATTCTGACAACACTATTGTAGTTTTACTTCCACGATGAGAGTTAATTGACAGGTGTTAAATAAAAATGGATTATGATGAACAACTTGCCTAGAGGAAGACCAGTTTTAACTGAAACAGATTTCACCAGCTGAAGAATCAACTAATATGGATCTTTATCTTTCACCATCTCCAACCATGTTTTAGTGTGTATCACTTTTCCACCCAGAGATCCCAAAGTGGTTTACAAAATATGTAAACACATACACAAAATCCATTTCCTTCCTCCTTCCCATTCCCCAAAATGCAATCATCTGGAGGGTGAAACAGTTTAGACACTACACAACTATTTCCGGAAAGGAATTACAAAAACACCATCCAGTTGAAATTGCTTGGGAAAGTTAGGTGGGCAGAATGCAGTTACTCACTCAAATTGTAATTTGGCAAGTACATTGGACTACATTAGTGCCATGGAACTTCAGTGACCAAAGTGGTCAGGAGTTATTTTTATCAATATGAGGCACTCCCATCACTAATGACTCAGAGGGAAGATTCTCACCTACAGGACATCATCATCACTTCTTTCAGCATCCTGGGTATTTTTTGCCTATGAATCAACTACTGATCAAACCCAAGACTGTGAGAACTGACAAGATGCTAGCATTAGTAGATCATCTGTAGCTATATCATCTAAGAGAGGGAAGTAGTATTTCCCACCAGGATATGAGTCTGGTGGGGCTTCCCACACACACAAGGGTGTGCAAAAAAGTAAAGGTGCAGTCAATGTATGAAGAAATCAAAAGGGACATCCGTTTCAGATGGCTTTAGGGCTCCCTGTTTTTTCAGATGACAAATAAATGTATCAGCCTGTGCATTATCTTATTTACAGAAGTTTTTTTTTTTAAAACTCACCTTTTTTAATTTGAATGTCATCTGTTTGCTGCCTACTGTGGTATCAGATACACTGAGTGTGCCAAGCTTTTCTTCAAGCTTCAAGCGATCTCCAAGGGTTTTTCTGCAGAGAACAATTAAAGAAAAGCCTGTTTCTGTTCTTGTCACCATCACATTGTATTATCAGTTTTTACAATAGCAAACAGAAGAAATCACACACTCTACAAAACAGTCAAATCCTGTAACTTCCAAAAAAAATTGCAATTGGGTTGCACTTCTGTCATTCTGCACTCAATTACTGAGCAACATATAGGCAGTCAACACAAATGGAAAGCAAGTTTCAGTTATTCCCTTCACATATTGCTCATTGTACAGCCATTTTTCAACTTCTGACAGTTTTTTTTAATTTTTAAATTCAGGCCCTAGTTAAGACATAAACCAGATCCAATTAGTCCATACCATTCCCACCAAACCAACGTGTGCTATGACAGCAGTTTTCTATGGAATATCTGAAGGTGCCAGATAATTCAGTTGCAGTAGATAGTCTAGTGTACTGATCTTAAATAAAATTTAAAACAGGCATTTAAAGCTAAATTTATCCATTTTGCTTAGCAACCTTAGTTTCTAAAGCCAAAAATACTTTCTACCATGAAAGACTAACATTTATTTTGATTCCTCCCCCCCCCATTATAATTGGCATTTCTGACTCCCCTATTTGTAGCAGCTACCTGAACTGATTAAAACAACACTGGCAGTATGGCAGTGATTCTAAAAGTTTCATCCTACTTCAATATCAGGAGAAAATATTCTATACTTATCATAGGTTTAAATTTAAAAATAGAGTCAAACCTCATGATTCTGCACTAATGAATGGAAGACCTTTGTGAATTTTCCTGAATTAGCAAGACAGACCCTGATTCCATAAGGAGCTCTATGTGGACAGACCCCTTCTCCCATTGACACAGAGTCTAAGCTCTTTGGAGCAGGGACTGTGTCTGTTATGTGTTTGCACAGTCCCTAGCACAATGCAGCCTTGATCCATGATTGGGGCCCTATGTAGTACAGTACTGTAATACTAACTGCAAATAGGACAGGGCCTAAATGACCAATCAGTAAAGAAGATTGAATTTTATTATGTAATATGCTTCATTTAGTCTGACAATTTTAGTTTGCTTTTAAATAGCATTAGTTATAAATGCTCTAACATAACTGTAATGAAGTCTTAGCAATCCAAGATCTCACTATTAGATCTTCATTGAGATGGGGAGAGAGACTGCCTTTTCTGTGCAAATTATCAGCAAGGTACTGATGTATATATTTCACAGATTACTTTTATGAAGGGAAAAAACAGACAATCATAAACATACATGTGAAAGGCAGTCACAGAAGTCCATAGAAATTCTGTGGATGAAGTGGCTGAAAGACTGAGCCCTCGGTATGGAGCCAGCGGAGTTTGCAGGATCTTAGTTAAAAAGTAATTTATGTATATGAAAGGCTTTTTCATAAGAACTATACAAAATTACTGTCAATAATTGCTTTTTCCCCCCATGACTAGGTATTTTGACTCTGGTTTTCCTCCAATATATTTTTCAGTGAGAACTTGTAAAAACTTGTTCCATCTGTGCTATTTGAGAAGACAAGCTAAGCCTCAGAGCTAACTATGGCAGGAGATCAGTCACTGACAGTGTAGCGGGATTTCTACTTTAAACTGAAGTTCACTTTTCTCCCCTTTGAAAGTGAATGAGAGAAATGTGGCTACTACCCAGCAATTCTTTAGCATGACTGCTTGGATGGTGCTTCAGTCAGAGGAAAATTAATGTGGGGAAATAGTAGGAAAAGGCTATGGGATAATAGCTTTAATCTATAAATGGGGGGAGGGAGGGGGCAATATATATATCTGTAAAATACAAAAATATTGCTTAAACATCTACGTTGTGACATACAACTATTCCAGCCACAGCAAAGGGGAAGGAAACATACTTTTTATCTCCACCAAAAAGATGGCCCAACGGGTACATTAAGAGTGCTGTTCAATTATTATTTATTATTTGTATTACCATAGCACATAGGAGTCCCAGCCAAAGACCAGGATCCCATCATGCTAGGCTTTGTACAAAGACAGAAAAAGATGACAGATCGTAAGCTCTTTGGGGCAGAAACAAAGGGTAAGACAGGAGTCAACAGATGGATACAGACAGACGGGGGAGCACAAGGAAAGAATGAGACAATGGTCAGCATAATAGGCTGATCTCAGCACACCAGCGGCTTAACTGTTGTCGAGTTTTTGCAGGCATCAGAGCAGAGGAGTTTTAAGGAGGTGCAGCATGTGAGAAAACACAAAGGTGTTTATCTGAAACTTTAATCAGTGGATGATGGAGGCTGTCACTGACGTTGACATCTTGACAGCGAATGAAAGCTAGGGTGGGGATAGATTGGGAAGGGCTTGAAAGTGAAGACAAGCAGCTTATATTTGATGCAAAGAGATGGGAAAACATGGTCAAAGCACTGTGGTAGGAAAATGATCTTTGCAGCAGCATTTTCAATGGATATGAGCAGGGTAAGACTGCATTTGTCAAGCCCAGAGAAAAGGATGTTGCAGTAATCAAGACATTATATGAGGATAGCCTGGATGAGAGTTTTAGCTATAGGAGATGGATATGAAAGGTTGTAATCTCTCTTAAGATACACAGAAAGTGTCTGCAAGATTTGGACATAGAGAGAGGTCTATGTCCTCACGTACAGGCTGAGTCGAAGAAGACACCCACATTGTGGGCCTGAGCAACAGGCAGGATGTTGGTGTTGTCCAGCGTGACCAATAAAGGCAGTAGCAGGGTGGGTTTTGGTTGTTTTGTTTTGACTGGTTTTGGAGGGAAAGGAAAGAGGGAAATGAAGAGCTGGTTTAGCCATGTTGAAATTGAGCTGATGGCTGGATACCTATGAGGAGATGTCAGAAAGACTGGCCAAGATTTTAATTTGGACAGGAGACATGCCTGGAGTAGACAGGTAGATCTGTGAAGTTGTCAGCACAGAAATGGTATTTGAATTTGTGAATAAAGTATCCAGAGATAAGGTGTAGAAGGAGAAGAGAAGGGGACCACAGACAGAGTCCTGTGAAATCCCCACAAAAAGTTAGAGTGGGAATGAGGAGAATCCTCTGAAGAAGCGATGAGCAGTAGGATGCGAACCAGGAGTGTGTGTCATGGAACCAAGGAAGAATTTCAAGAAGAACATGGTCAACAGTGTCAAATATGGCTGACAAGTCAAAGTAGAATGAGGATGGAGTACTGGTTCTGAGCTCAGTCTGCTCATTACATAAATGTCATTAGAGACTACTTTTAAGGACTTTGCTGCATTTAAGCATATGTTTCAGAATGTTCCTGTCCTGAGAATCCTTGAATTTATGAAGAAATTTAAGTATACACCAATTCTTCAGAAGTTGGGCTTGGAGCAGCGCTGAGTCAGGAACTTGACAAAGAAACACCCAGTTTTATATAAGTCATAAACTATTTCCCCAGGAACATTATACAACTATAGAAAAAAGAACGCTTTGCCATTAAGTGGTAGTGGAGGCATTAAAGTACTTAATTATGTTGGTCACAGACCATCATTCTTTAAATTGGCTAAATCAAATCAAAGACAAACATGCCAGAATCACCAGATGGTACATGCCACTACAATCTTTCCAATTTTCAGTACATTGCTCAAGGAGTCAGCATAAAAATGCTGAGCATTTATCATGGTATAGGGCCAGTAGACTTCTCTTTAGGGCTAGTCTTCTTTACAAAATTCTACCATGTTCAAACATGGTTGTAAATAATAAAGCTAGCTGACACTATGATGACTGTGCCTTTATGATAAGCAGAGATCAGGGCAAATCATGCTTTGCATCAGATCAGCTACATGGGATTATTAACTGACAGCAGCTGATAATTAAAGGTTTTGGAAGAGTTTGGGGAGTACCCCATGCGCAGTCTGAATGCTTCTTGGCTGAGTGTAAATGGCATCATTCTTCACAGAACTTGTAATTTAAACATTTTTTTCCCCATGGAGAAAAAATTTCACATGGCACGACAACAGCAGCTCACTGAAAAAGGAAAAGGATGTGATGCGCACTCTAGTCCACTTCACTTGTTTACTTATCCTATTTCTTCTTAATTTCATCTGCTATCATGTCACTATGTTTTGCCTAAGCCCCTCATGGTAGGATCATGTCTTGTTTTAAGTTTGTAAAACATCATGCCCACTGGTAGTACAATAGGCACTTTTTCCATACGGCAGTCTATTCAGTTTGTCATCACTGGTTCTCTTTTACCCCATGAAGAGATCTACAGTATTTGCCTTCAATTTTCTCCTCTACAACAGAAACAGTGATTACACCCACACGCGCGCGCACACAGACACACACCCAACCAGCCTTCCACACAGAAGATTCTTTACACTATAATTTCCACAGCGTGGGGGCTTCTTTCCTGCTGTGTTGTGCTGTGCTTATTTCTTCTGAACTTTTCAGTCTTATCTAGAGCTGACTTTGGCTTGTTAACTGAATCTTTCAATCTGCTTGCTTACAGTTAAGGTTCCCATCTGTTTGTGATTACTCCTCAGTCATTTCATTTAAGATCAAGGAAGCATTTGAGAGTTTCCTTCAGTGGGATAGAGCACCTTAATCAGACGTCATCGCGTGAACTTACAAAAACAGTAGGTTGGCAATAATGAAACGTGCTTCCATTTCAGCCCCTGTTGCAATGGAAATCAGAGCACGTGCCACCTGTTCACAATTTGTTCTCCTTTTCAGATCATTGGCTGAAGTGGCAAAACGAAGACGCACACGATCCTCTCCCCTCTGACAGAGCACCCAGTGACTTTACACTACAATCTGTATGCCTCTGAAAAACTCAAAAGGGCACAAAAGCAGCCCCATCCCCTGGAATGAAAAGAAGGAAACAGCCAGGAGCAAGTAAACTGAAAACTTCATATGTAAGCTGAAGAAGATTCTAGATAAGGAGTTGAAGCATCCAGAACGCGTACGCTGAATTAAGGTATGAACACAAACCTGCTAGGTGTAAAATTTGCTAACAAAAGTGAGCAGGGAAAATGCAAGCAACACCTGCAGAACAGACAAAGGTTGAAGCACTAATCTCAATTAGGATTTATAATATGGTGCCCAAGATGTGTATGTCACTTTACAGACAGAACATGTAGATTGTTGGTCTCTTCTCAAGGTTCTTTAACCTGGCCTCCAAACGCAGAGATTTTTGAGCACTAGCCTCTTCACACGTGTTGATGATAACATTTACGAGCAAAGAACCCCCTATATTCATATGAACCGCAGAGTTTTTATGACGCTGTGTGTTTGTTTTAAATAGCACTCCATAAGAAAATTGTTTCTTGTATCGTTTTCTATCTTGGGGATTTCTATAGTGCTTATAGTAGAACCCAAAGGCTGATATTACAGAACCAATTTTATACTTTAAAAAAGAAAACCTGGTCCTAAATGTATTGGGTTCAATGTTTCCTTTCAATACACATCACTGTGTTACCTAACCATTTCTAAAATGCCCATCACCATGCAGCTGAGTGACAAAATGGTACCTTGACAAATCTGCCATATCTGAACAGCAGCAAAACGATCATCAGACATTAGGATGGATACATTTGTTCACTATTTGTGTGGGAAACGTTTTGGCATGTATAATCTCCCTCTTGTTATATCATTCATTCTAGTCAGAGCTATGCTGAGCACTTGGCATGCTATGACATATCTCAGCAGCTGCTGTCTTTCAAAGCTTATTAGTTTCAGCACAGATCTCCAATTAATAAAACTGTAAGAAAAGTCTGATTTTTTAAAATGCTGCAGATATGTAAGTGAGGTCAATGAGAATGTCTGGCACTAAACACCTGGAAAGACAGGACACTTTCTGGCATCTCTAAAAGGCAGAAATGCTCTAGATACAGAACCCTACTGCTTTAGGTAACAGCTGAGTTAAAAGATACAAACAAAATTGTATTTAACACCTCTCCTGCCATGGGGCAAGGAAAGAGGGGGGGGGGGAAAACGAGGGGGCAGCTTAGTGGGCTACAGATTACTGGCCTGGGCCCTGCCCCACCCCAAATGTTCCTCCACGTCCCCTAGGGGAGTGCAACCCACAATTTGGGGACTGTTGGGCTAAACAGCCTGTTCCAACTTGTATTTAGCTGCGTCACTCAGTACTTTTCCCAGACCTGAAGAAGAGTTCTGTGTAAGCTCAAAAACTTGTCTCACCAACAGAGGTTGTTCCAATAAAAGATACTGCCTCTCCCACCTGGTCTGTCTAATATCCTGGAACCAACAAGGCTACACTGTATACAAACAAAATATGAAACTCAAACAAAATATTTAACTCTGGCTTTTAGCACTGCAAGGAGAAAGCCTGGAGACTAGAACTCTGACAACTAAAATAGCAGATTAGTTTTTATAGAATCCAGACATTTTGGGCCTATCTAGGTCAAAAGATACTTTTACTGTCCACTCCCAGCAAAGAGAGGTTTACTTTATAAGCACGGAGAAATCATGGGGTATTCTATGTTTTCTAATGGGGAGAGATCACACAAGGTGAAATTGTAAGACCCTTTATTCACACTGGTGAACTGATACTCACATGGAGTAGTCCCACTAACATCAATGGGACTATCTATATGAGAAACTTCTCACCAGTGTGAGGTAAGGGCCTCCCAATCTAGTTCAAAGTATCAAACCTTTACTCTTTTCCTTCAAAGTAAGGCACAGGGACTACACATACCACGTTCACATAACAAGGGAATAAGAGATTAAATGAGTGTCACTTAAAATTATGCCCCCAATTACCATGTCTGGCTGTAGAAACTGCTTCCAGGATCATTGTGCTTACTAAATAAAATAACCTGGGCCCGCATAACAAAAAGATAGTTGCAAACAACCCAACCAAACTTCATTAAACTGAAGTGTTAGTCTTACTTCATTAATTTTTGCTTTTTGACAGAGTCCTTGAAGCTTCTGAATTCCTCCCCTGTTTTAATCTCAAAGAATTGAGGTTTCAGTGTTGTTTGCTGATCCTCCTTGAACCTTTCCTGCCGTTTTACTTTTTCCTCTTGGCGTAGAAGTTTGCGCTGTTTCCTGACCTCTTCAACCCAGCCTTTTTCATCATCTGAAGTCTCAGAACTTTCTGCATCACTTGGTTTTCCTTCTGGTTCTTCCTCCTCTTCCTGCAGACAAAAATAGTTACTCTAAGGAACCATTAACTGATTTTTTTAAAAAACTCTTTGCCCAATTAGAGTACGTGACAATCTCTACATATGTCCAATTTGAAGAGAACTAGAATTCTAACACATTAACCAAATACAGCATGCAGAGTAGACTCTAATTACATCCACAGACACACTATGTGATAGATACAACAATAAAGGAGTATATTTAGATATTGATATTAATAACAACTTATTTATATAAATCTTAGTCACACTCATTTGTAGACAGATTGATAATTTTCCATTGTTTTCTTCTCCTTTCTAAGGGCATATAAAAGAAAAGCCTGAATGCTTGTAATTAAAAAACAAAGAACGATAGGTAATCCTAACCTAGAAGGAAAAGGTTGTACCTGCTCTTGTGCTGCTTGCTGTTCTAAAATCTTTAGTTTCTTTTTTCTTTTCTCACTTATTTTAGAAACAAGTGGATTAAGCAGCCTAAATTCTTCACTCTTCTCGTCCACCTGGAAATCTGGGTTCTCAAACATGACTTTGAATCGGTCATCAGTGAGAATGTTAGGCAGATTCTACAAAAGAAGAAAAACCAAGAGTTAGTTACAAAATTTGGAAACAAATGCTGGTACAATGATTTAAAATGTAAAGCTCATTCAATGACTATTCAGGTTTAATTAAGCAAGAAAGGACAACTGGATATAAAATATTGATTGCTTGGTTCTCCCTGACCATTTACATCAAGATCTATTCAATTTAACTATAGTATGGTTTTACTATTTTCATATAAATCACATAAAATCCATTAACAAAATATATTCTGCTACTCAAACTATAGGAACCTCAGGTTCAATGTTTTATATTTTAAGGTAAGTGTCTATTAGAGCTGGTAAAAACTCCAAATTTCCAGTTCATGGGAAATTCTGACTTTTAAATTTTGAAATTTCTTTTTGCTCCGATAATTTAATTTGGGAATTTCAAATATTTATTTTAGAATTTATTTTAGGTTTTTTCTTCATTTTTATTATTTTTACATTATGTTATGACATGTCATTATGCATTACTACTGCTGAGATTACAAAATAGTTGAAATAGTACATTTTTGTTTTTGAAATCATTAAGGACAATGCTTAGTATTGAAACAGGCTATCTTCTTTTCTAGATCTAAGAGTCCTCTGTTTGTGTCCTAATGAAACAGTTTGACACAAAAAATGTTTCGATGAAACCAACTCTAGTATCAATAATGTGTTGAATATGTGTTGACTTGGACACTCCTCAGCATCTCTTAGCTAGTCAGCCATGTTTACAGGTGGAGAAAACTGCTTGACCAGGATGGTTCCATCACATATGAAACAATATTCCACAGACATGCATTTCCATTCATATTTTATAAAACTGCTTTAGTATCAAATATACTTACGACTTTCCCCTCCCCCAAGGGTTCTATGCATCCTGCATACTTTTTTTTTACCCCCCCTTCCCCCACCAATCCCAAATATAGCAAGGAAAGAGGCAATTTTATCGGTCTCATTAAAGAGCCTAATCCTGCAACACTGGAGCCAATGGTAGTTTTGCCACTGACTTTACTGGACACAGGATCAGGCATAAGGAATTTATAATTTCAACTAGTATTAATATGCTTCATATTAAAGATTTCCTTAAG
This sequence comes from Trachemys scripta elegans, assembly GCF_013100865.1. Lineage (NCBI taxonomy): Eukaryota > Metazoa > Chordata > Testudines > Emydidae > Trachemys > Trachemys scripta. The sequence goes on from NC_048300.1 coordinate 174,440,755, forward strand.
AGGTTTCTCTTTTAATTAAAAAAAAAAATCCCTTTTGTCTGATGCAGCTGCAAAATTACTACCAGGAGGGCTCTCTCTGGTCCAACAATTTGTTTTCACAGCTGCTTAGAAAGGAAAAAACATGAAAGGGGATAGGTTTAAGTTAGAGTAGCTTAGTATCTACAAATGTCTGGCTAATGGTCTAATCTAAAAATAAACGGCAGAACAAACAAAAAATAAATCACCTGTCCTTGGTAAAATCCTTAATACTGTTTCAAGGAAATATTCAGAACCTATATTTTTATATGGTATTTTATTTTTACTTTAATGCACAGTGTATAATATATATCTCCAAACAAATATACTAAGAAATTGAAAGCTGAGACTTTTTGATAGAGGCTCAGAAAGTTTGCAGTGAAGACTCCACCACCATCACCTACCTCTTCACCCCTTTATCTCTTCCTACCATCCCACTTGCGAGCCGGAAACTCTCACCAGACCAGACACCACATGAACCTTGTCTGCTCTGCTAACTATACGAATTCCAATGCTCTTCTGTTGTAGGATGGTATAGCTCAGTCACCCTTCTCATCTATATAAAATAAAGGGAGTCTCTACGGCATACCAGGAGGGCGTCAGGGCAGATATTATATGGCCCATGTTGGAAAGAGCCTTCAAAAGGTGTTACTCAGCTCCGCCATTGATTTGCAATATGCTATTTTTCTCTCCTGCCAGATACTAAACATTTGTTTAGACCTGCCTGTATCTAGATAGGGCATTTTCAGTATCAATTGTACAAGAGTTACTGTTGCATCAGAGTGAACAGTTTTGACTACTTTATGAAGTGGAATTAAGAGCAAAGTAAAAAATTTACACTGTTGGCTCTTTGGGGCAAGAACTGTCACTTCCTACAATATGGACAATGCCTAGCACATTGTAGGCACTACCATGATATAAATAAATAAATGGGAAGGTTGAGTTTTTGGATACTCTACTGATCAAACAATTAGAGTTTTTGGACTCTCCCTCCTACCTCATTTCCACAGCAAGTGCTTTGCCAGTACAAGTTTGTTATACAGTTGGCCAGCTGTTATTGCACTGTATTCCTGATTCCCTACCACTGATGAATTCCACTGCAAACCCACCTAATTAGAAGATGCAGTGTATGATCACATGCAAAAGCCTCATCATCCAAAAAGCAAAGGAAAACTCACCTTCGAATCTGCCTAACCATTTATAGTACTGTACACACAGAACAATTTATTATCCTGGTGCTTCTGTAGAGTTTTGGACACCTCCTAAATAAAGTCTTACCTTTTGCTTCTTTTTTCTAGTAGGCTGCTGTTCCTCTTCCTCTTCAATCAGCTTGAGTGCCAACTCTTTATTAACCTTTGGAAGTTTCTAATGAAGAAAAGGAAATGTAGAACTCATCAGTATATTCTTTCATGCCCAAGAAATTTTGGCTATGCTACACATTTTACAGTCATGAATTTAGTTCCAAGGACAAAAATAATCTCTACTTTTTTCCTCATTGTAATCACAAAGTTCAACCCAAATTAATGAAAAACTGGGTTTACCCATCCAATACAGTTAAAGGCATTATTATAAAAAATGTTTCACCTAACTAATAGCTTCTGAAGACCTACGCATAGAAACAATCCTGGGACTATTCCCTGTCAAGTTAATAAGGAAAGTCAGGGTCCCCAAAGCAGTACCGAGTCTTCTGGCAAATGGCATACCATGCTTTCACATTCTAGTTGACTGCGAAGCCATATCATGGTTTCAGAAAAGGTCATTCATCTGCCATAACCACAAGGCAAAAGCAGTGTTAACACAGCACCTAGAATATACAGCTTCTGCATCTTTGTTTCTGATCACTGGTCCAAAGGAATTGGTAGGGTTGTACTGAGATGCTGAAGCATCTTTGGCCTTGGCAGGGATAAGATATCAGGACAGATAAATTTAAAAAAAAAAAAAAAAAATTGTTTTTTTTTCTAATTGTACGCTGAGCAGATTTGATCAGGAAAGCCTTGATAAACAAACATGGAAGCCCATGATACCATTTTCAACAGTCACTTTTCAGAGCATTACTGCATTTTAAGGATCCGAGTCATTTGGTAAACCTCCAGTTTTACATGTAGAAGTAGAAAAAAAGTGCAAGCTTTATGCCTTGAGTAGTCTGTGGAAGTTTTGAAGCATAACAAGACTAAAGTGTCCTTTTTCTTCTACTGCTTCATCTCAGTTTCTTTTCATCAAATTGGGTTCCATATACATGTGAATGCCACAGTTCCATATAAAAGAGAGATATAGGTTGAGGCTGCAATTTGATTTCAGGGCTCTGGCAACATCAACAAACTCATGTATGAGGTGAAACACCATAAACTCCCAATTCAATTACAGATCTGTGGTGTAGTTATTTTATATTATTCCATAAGAACAATTTTCTCTAAAAGTTTAATCATCATAAATAGAATTCTACCTTTAGTTGAACTCTTTGTGCACGTGTTTCTTCTATCTTCTGTCTAATTTTCTCTTTTCTATATTCCTCATAGGCAAATGGATTGACCATCATTTTCACCTTTTAAACAAAATAGAAGGCATTAAAGAAAGGAAACAAAATGCAGGAGTAAATATATAAATTAGTAAATATATAGTATACATAATGGCAAAAATGTACCAAAATAAGGATCAGCCTTAATGAATTAACCTTATTTACCTTATGATACAGTCGTATGTCCATGAAAAAGCCATGCATATATGCTCTGAGCAGTGGTGATCCAATGAGATGGGCAAGGCCTGGGGGGAGAGGGAGATGGGGTGGAATAAAAAAACCCAGCATAATGTTATCAGAGGACTTCAAAGGAGAGTAAGATATAGGAAATTATCCCAATTAAGCTGACTGAATACTTGACTAAAGGAAAACAATGGTACTGATTTGAAAGTATCAAACTCACCCATATTTATGTCCATTCTATCGAGACTGTAGCACCACAAACTATTATGTTAAGCTAGCAAAGAATTTGAGCAGCCCCACAACAAAAACAGTCTTTTCTTTTTGCTGTAGTAAATGTTTACTGCGCACTTTTTAAAGATGCCCACTAGCCCACAATCTATGGATAGTTTACCAAGAAGCATTATTTGTGAGGAGAGCGCTTTCTGAAGGTATGTACGCGTTTGATATACACATTTGAATTACAGGTTTTGGTGCGGCATACTGATGTTTTAATTAAGAGTTTTTGCCTTGGGTCACTACCTTTGAAGAATAGGTATGTTGAAAGATATAAATACAGCACCACAGCAGTTCATAAAACTGTCACCCTAGGCCCTAACCTAAATAAAGAATGAAAATCTCCAAATGGGAGAAGATTGTGTATATCTTCAGGCAACTCTGTATAGTTGAGAAAAAGGAGAACTTTTCTTTAAACCAAACATTTCTCAAACTATTGGATCTGTAAGTAATTAATAAATCTTGGCTAAAAGACAATTCCAGAAATAAGAGATTTACACTGAGTTTCTCTCTTATCTCCCAAACTAATTTAATGTTTTTAAAAACAAGACACGAGCATCACCTTCGGGAGAAAAAGTGACTGAGTTAAAAAAACAATACTATCATTGTAAAACATGGGACTAAATTTTATAAACTTGATTGATACTAGTAGACAACCTTTCATAGAAAAGACTTGAGCTTATATAGATTTATAGCCCCAAAAGACGCTACATCAATTGACATCTAATAATACAAAACAGTAATACCTGTAAGTTTTAGGTGTAAGATGCCACAATAAACCTAGTTTGTCAATCCTAGGTTAATTTGATTTAGCTTTTGCAGGTTAATAAAAATCCAAAACTGCAGTTTAGTTGCTCAAAAGGGACATTCTGAACCCTCTCCAAGTTCACAGGAGAATGGTCTTTTGGTTAAGACACCGGACTAGGTCTTAGGCCATGTCTACACTACCACTTATGTTGGCAAAACTTATGTTGCTCAGGGGAGTGAAAAAAAACCCAACAACCGTCAGTGACATACATTTTGCCGGCGTAAGTGGAAGCGTGCACAGTGCACTCTCCCACCGACACAGCTGCTTATTGGGGGTGGTTTAATGATGTCGACAGGAGAGCTCTCTCCCATTGGCATAAAGTGGCTTCGTGGGAAATCTGACAGTGGCGCAGCTGCATGGGTACAGCTGTGCCACTGTAAGCTCTCTAGTGTAGACACAGCCTTAGAGATCGGATTCTATTTCTGGGCCTGTAGTGGGGTGGTTACCCGGCTCCTGCCCTGAAGGGCTTAAAACAGCCTGGGGGAAGGTTGTGGCTGGGAGCTGCTAAGCTGGGCTGATTGGGTAGCAGCTTCAACTGGGCCCTATATAAAAAGGCTGTGAGCCAGAGGCCAAGCAGTCTCTCTCTGCCTTCAGAGGGAGAAGGGCCTGGCTGCAGTGAGCTAGAGACAGAGTACCTGAGTGGAGCAGGGCTGGGGACAGGCTGAGAAGCTGGGGAGCTGCAGCCTGGAAAGCCCCAGGCTGCGGCCTAGGAGGAGGCCAAGGGGTACTGGGAGTTGCAGAGGGCAGCCCAGGGGTAGGCCAAGGCAGCAGGTCCAAACCCAACCTTGCCTGTGATGAGTGGCCTATACTGCAGTCTTCCCCAGGGAGCGGGGGCTAGTTGGTGACTGGCAGTGCCCTTATTCTGAGGCGAGGTAGGGATAGTGGGTGGGGGTTCCCCAGGTAGGGGAGACCCTAGTACTGAGGGGTGTACTGCCAGGGGGCAGCACCCCAGATAAAAGGGCACGAGGTCTGGGAGGGACACGGGGGCCGGAGGACAGGCGGACCACCGGCCTGCAGAGGGTGCTTCAGCGCTGAAATGAGCTAATTCCCGGAGACAACCAGCAGGAGGCGCCGCAGGGGTGAGTCCGCTCCTCTACTGGGCCTATCACAAACTTCTTGTATTATGCTGGTCAAGTTGCTAAGACATGTCTATACTACAAGCGCTATAGCAGCATAGCTATGGCACCATGGCTATGAGACTGTAACTATGTAGTGTAGACAGAGACTACAGCGATGGAAGGGCTCCCCTAGCAATAGCAGGTATGTCAATGGAAGCATTCTTTTGTCATCCTAGCTGTGTGTACTCCAGGGATTAGGTTGGCATAGCTACAGGACTCAGGCCTGGCGATTTTTCATAACCCTGAGCGTTGTAGCTATGTCGACTTAAGTTTCAAGTGTAGACTAGACCTTAGTTTGCGCCTCAGTTCCCCATCTGTTTTTAAAAAAGTGGGGATACCACCTCCCTACGTTATGAAGATAAAGCGATACGGGTCGTGTATACCATAAAAAAGCCCATAAAAAAAAGTTTCCATTGACATCTGTATGAATTTCATTGTATAAACGTCCTAAATATTCTCAGGTTTCAGAGTAGCAGCCGTGTTAGTGAAGTGGGCAGTAGCCCACGAAAGCTTATGGGGCCTTGGGCTGGTGCCGCATGGCTGGAGATGGGGATTGGAGCCTGCTGTTGCGTGGACAGGGATGGGAGCCTGGTGCTGCGTGGCCAGAGCTGGGGATCAGCGCCTGAAACTCTGCAGCTGGAGACGGGTATTGGCACCCGATGCCCCACGGCTGGAGCCCTGTTCTGCGCAGCCAGGATCCCTAAGTCCCACCTCTGGAACCTGCCTCCCAACCACCCCAGGGCTGAAGCCTGAGTCTCACTGCCTCCCCCCCATCCAGTAGAGAGCTCACCATGCTCCTGCAGCATTGTGCCCTACCTGTCTCCAGGGGCTGGGCAGGGCTGCGCATCCAGGAGGAATAGGGAAGGAGGGGGAAGGGCCGATGCTTTGCCTCTCCCCCCCATCACCGCTCTTCCTGGCTGCAAAGAAACTCCCTGGTGGCTGCATGCAGCCATTTGAGAAATGCTGGGCTAAAAGAACCTCAAAGCACTTCCTCAGACACACTAAATTACTGTATATCGACCTTCTCCTCAGGTAGGGTGACCGGAGAGCAAATGTGAAAAATCAGGAGGGGGCAGGGGGTGCCTATATAAGAAAAAGCCCTGAATATCGGGACTGTCCCTATAAAATCGGGACATCTGGTCACCCTATCCTCAGGAGACAAGTTGTGAGCAAAGGTTCTCATTGAATTGACAAAGATTACCACCAAGTAGGGCAATCGGGACTGGCATGTTAGAAACAGTGGCAAGAGTTGGGAAGAACTACTTTGAGTAACTTTCTAACAGCCCTTTTATTACTATGCAGCACACCCAAACTGCAGATGGGCAACATGCAGCAATGTGAGTGCTTTAAAACTGAACAAGGAAAAGAGGACAAGAAACAGGAAAAAAAAATTAAATAAAAATAAAAGGTCTCTTAAATTTTACCTAAATTTTCAAGGTCTTTTCTGGTAACAAATTTGTAATCATCATAAACTGTGCTCTCTGGATTCTCCTCCAGTTCTTCTGTCAAGTTGTCCAAGAATGAGCACCATCTTGGGGCAGGACCTAAAACCTGTGGACATGTTAAGAAGAGTTCTGAATTTATACATACACTCAAAAATAAAAGCACACCCAGCTCCTCACACCTGCTGCTCTACTGCACAGTGAAAGTAAATACACAACACTAAAGCCAAATATGCTTAAACACCACCTTGAGAGCACAGTCAAACCTACTGCTTGCAGTAGGAGCAGAAATAATCCTGTATACTCTGACAGCACTATTGTTACAATCTAGGTAATTGAATCTAGGTCAACAAGTTAGAGGCTTCTAGTTTAACCGCTTCAAAATGTGACAAATTGGGCTGATTATATATTAAAAGCCAATCATGATGGATACAGTTTTGAACTTACCTAATAATGCTAGAAAACAAACAAATCTCTCTCACACAACTGGATCTTGACTTTATTAGCTCACTGGGCAATTATGTTAAATCCCATTTTGGCCTGTTCATTTAATTAAGATGCCTGTGTGCATTTCAAACATACTTTCATTTAAGGAAAAACACACTGTTGTGAGCTGATAACTGGAAATATTAAAAAAATTTAAATACTAAATGTGAGAGATTTGAACTCAGTTTTGCTAGACTATCAAAGTACTTTCAATTCATGCTTTCTCATCCCAAAATGTAATTATTATTATTATTTTTTTAAACACCCCTAACTTTTTCCACTGCTGATATGAATCCTTCTCAATCTTAATGCATACCGTCACACCCACTGTGCTGAGCCTATTATTTTAGTAGGTGTGCTAGCTCTGTGGAAAAAAAGGCCAACATGAAGGTCCTCTCTCCAGGGGGAAAAGTGGAGAATCAATGGGAAGCTTGGGATGTAAGGAAGGTCACTAACTCCAGCAGAGTGGAACTTTTAATAATCCATTTTCGTTTTTGTTCCATCATTACTGATACGTGAAATGGAAAAAAAAAGTCACAATAGATACGGCAATGGAGGCTGTTCAAAAGAATTTTTTTAGGCAACTTTGATAATGAAATACATATAATTTGTTCTTAATGTGAAGACTGTGTTACACCAATAAGGATCTCTCAAAGTCTATGGTGACAAATCATTTTGCTCCAATTAGAAAAGTGTCATTCCCCTTTTTAAAAATGCATTTTCTTCAAATAACTATAGTTGTCTTAAAATAGCAGCAGTATATTCCAGACCATAACATTCAAATTTATTCAATAAAATTTAAAAGCCCCTGATGCAATATTTCCTTCATCAAGAAAAATGTCTGGCAGATTTAGCAGGGTTCCTCATTTTGTTTAATCTGCTTTATTATCTGGCTTTATAAATATCCTTTGCTGTTTAGAAATTTGCAGCACTATCTTTTAAAGTCACGAGAAATAAGAATAAGGTCAGACTGTGATCAAAGTTGGCAACCACAACAAACATGGCAACTGGGGAGGTACACTGGCATCGTTAACCATACCATTCATTTTACCCAGATTAGATCTTTCCTCAGAAGATCACAATTAACTGGTCTCTGACAACAGAAACTGCTGCCTTAATCAATAAGGTCGGATTAACCAAATCTCCATGGCTGTCTGAGCAGCAGTAACCACTTGACTAACATGGGTAACATTCAGAATCTTCCAGTCAGATATTTTTTCCTCCTTTTAGATCTTAATCGTCTCCAATTATATTTCCTGTTTTTCCCTGCTTCAAAGGTAAATGAAAAGCTTTTAATAAAACTAGATGTCAGTCAACTGAGTACAAGTGTTCCAGCCTTTCATGCTAATTCAAACGGTTACTGCTAAATGTTGCTTCATTACCATAGCTAAAAGAAAGGACTTTTCCTAGTCATGTGTTTTGTGGTTACCTATATTCTAGTTTTGGACACAATTCTATTCACTTTTTTTCTTCTATGTTACTGATGAGAAATATTTTCTGTCATCATGATCTTAGCATAATAAAGTCTGTCTCTTGAAGAGTCTTTGAATAAGTGAAGTTCTTAACTCATGTATATTTTAATCCCACAAAAAACTAGTCCTTCATAACATCTTGCTGTCACATTGCTTTAACAAATGCAAGGTTCCTGCTGGTTACTTGGACAACTTTTCAAAAAAATAGATATCATCCATTGCTACTACACCACATCCTCAGGTTGTGTCCAACAAGATTTAAAGGTTTATCCATTAAAGCATAGGTTATTTCAGACGCACAATGAGCTCCAAAGGGCATCTTGAATACAGTAGAATCTCAGAGTTACAAACACCTCAGGAATAGAGGTTGTTGATAACTCTGAAATGTTGGTAACTGAACAAAACATTATGGTTGTTCTTTCAAAAGTTTACAACTGAACATTGACTTAATACAGCTTTGAAACTTTATGCAGAAGAAAAATGCTGCTTTTAACCATATTAAATTTAAATGAAACAAGCACAGAAACAGTTTCTTTACCGTGTCAAATTTTTTTAAAACTATTTTTTTAGTAGTTTACTTTTAACACAGTACTGTATCTCTAAATACAGATATTCTTTTTTTAGTTTTACACCACTTTTGTTTCTCCCCTCAAGCCCTCTGAAACTGAATTCCGGCCCACCTTTTGTTTTACAGCATATGTTCCATTTTAATAAATTTACAGGAGTTTTCATCTTTAACATTAATCCTTTCCTCCTTTTACTTCCTCCCTTAGTTAAAATACATTCCATTCCCTTCCCCTCTCTTCCAGCAACCACTCAAACAGCCTTGGCCTTTCCATATCCACAGGGCCCTAGGTACCATCAGAAAGTTTCTATGCTTCTCCCTACTCAGAGACAAATCCTCTTCTGGCACAAACACACACTCTGTTGATGGGTCAGCAAGTGTTCTGGGAGCTGAGAGGGTCTGACTGTCCAGTTCCCTATTACCAATACCCCAGCCACGGGAACAGAGACTCCTTCTCCACCTGGGGATCAGGCTCTGCTCTGTGAGAGGTGCTAGTTAAGTGGGAGAACTGCCTAGACTAAGTGGTTAATATGCCTGTAAACCAACATTGAGATACATAATTCTACTAAATCCAACTGGAGAAAAATGCAATGAAATTTGCAATAAGGTCAAGAATAGGATAGCTGATGCAATGCAGATACACAAGGAAATGAAAACAATGTGATGAAACTAGACTCAAAGTAGAAAGTTCCCAGCTGTACGATGACATTTCTAATCAGTTTAGATGCCAATTTTAATAAAGTTAGCAAATTGTAAATTATAAGCCAGTACACATTTAAATTCATTTTTTATTCATGTTCTATATTTCTATAAACATAGAAATTTCAAAATAACTAGCAATATTCATCAAGAAGAGGAAGATTTTCAAAGGCGCACAGGGAAGTTAGGCACCAAAATACCAGTGAAAAATCAATGAGAGCTGGACACCTAAGTCGCCCCGCTACAGTCTAATATGGACAAAAATATCTAGCCCTTACATCTCCGATTCACCAGGCAAAGATGCAAAAGTCAACAGACACAGTGCCTAGTTTTCCTAGTTCACATTATAGTGTTTGGGCAAAGAATTATCAGTTTTATCACTGTTAACACAAGACAAAATGTAATGGGTCCTCTAGTACTGAAATATTCTGAGATGTTCAACTGAGTTTTAAATATGCCTAAAACTTGTTCAAACATTAGTTATAAAAGGGAGAAAATTTCTGATGGGATTAACCTCCCCAAAAAGATGATGTTACTGTAAATTAGATTTTTTTTTTTTTTTTTTTTTTAGATTTAAAATTCTTTGTATTTTAAAGGGCAATTAAATTAACATTAAGAGGATGATATTGTAATACAAGAGCCTCATTGTGGTACAGCTCTGATACAATGCAACTGTTAATCTATGTTTTTGCATATGAATTTAATGAAAATAATTGAAAGAAAATGTATGAAATCCCACCGGAGCTCTCCTGATAATACCACACTGTTGTCATCCCATTAACATTCCACTGAAGTTAATGAAATGTTAAGATATACCAGATATTATTTCAAAAACACAGCACGTGCTTGCTAACCTGTATTTGGTACATTTGATAGCAATTGAGCAGTTAAATGTTGTTTAACTAGTCAGTTTCATAGTCAGCGCCACAGCTTCATTTGAGCCATAGAAACAACAGACCCAATCCCAAAAGGGGCTGAACACTCTAAACTCCTACTGATTGCACAAGGAAGTTGAGGGTGCGCAGCACCGCAATGATCAAGCCCTATGAGATAGATAGAACGAAGTTGACTTTAAGGAGGGGAGAATACTAGGTTAAGCATCGGTTGGATGCAGTTGATGAGCCCAAGCCCATACAACTGAAATTAACAGGAGTTTTGCTATTGACTTCAAAGGAAGCAGAAGCGAGTCCCAAGTTCTAGTTCATAAAACGCCCCATTATAGGACCCTAAAAAAGAGTTTATAGTAGAATTACCAAATTGTAAATGGGATGCTAGAAATTGCAGTAAGTCTTTCTACTGCACAAAAAAATAGTTTGTACTATATCTACTGCAATAAAAATATTAAAATATATATTTGCAAGCAGCAGAAATCAGATTTCCAAATGCAGTTATATAGTTTAAACTGCACTAAATTGCCCTGAAGGCAGAACACAAAACTAATTTGTAATGCTTCAAATTAACACTTCACATTTTACAAAACACACAAGGATATATGGATTATCAAGTTATCAGTCAGTCAATCTTAGGATTCTTATTTTAGGTCAGTATTGATTAATGTGTAATCTTGTAAAACATCCATTTACTACTTTGTTATGGGTTCCACAGCTATTATAATGGCGGCTTTACGTGTGGGATTCAAAAGGGGGACTTCAGTTCCTAACTGCCACTATAGGCACCTAACTAACTCCCCCTGCATCGCATAGGGAGCCTGCATGCCTAACACAGAGCTGTGAATTCCACTTGGCAGCAGGACCCCTAGACAGCAGATGCTGCAATGCTCAGCACATCCCCCCTGTAATTCCCACCTCCGCTGCCTACTTAACACCATATAACTTGTATCTCTATTCTTCATATTAAATAAGCCTCTCTTTTAGGGGTTTCCAAACTGGTTATTTACCTTTGAATGCAAGATCTTAGCCATGTGGCAAAACTATTTTTTAAATACATTAATACAAACAAAAACAAAAACAAAGGTGCATCATGTTTGAATAACTAGTTCAAACAACAAAGAGAACCTTTTACTACAGCTTGACTATGCAGTCAGATTTGTCTTCAACAGGCAGCACACAAAATTATCTAATGGTGGTCTTCAAATTAAGGTGGAACAGAATTGTTCTTGGTTGGTCAGATTCTCATTTACAATAAGGTTATGTCTACGCTGCAATGTAAGTCCAGGGTTCGAACTCAGGCTCATGCCTAACTCCCCTTCATCATAAATTGTGCTAACCCAGGGATCGGACCCAGGCTCCCAGTGCCCCTGGAGGTGGAGGGTCCAAGCCTGAGTCAAGCTGGGACCCAGCGTTCAATCCCTATTGTTTTGCAGTGTAGGCACAGCCCCACTTGTCTCGTGCTCTGGGAGTCTACCAAAAGTATTCCACAACTCCACAGGCTCACTTTCTTTATCCTCTGTACAGTCAAGTTTGGTGGACTGTCAAGTTTTCCCACACCGTCCCATGAACAAATGGCTATAGCAGCCACACTTTGGGAGGGCACTAGGAAGTCTGGGATATATTGGTGGTGGTGGTGGTGGTGGTGGGCGGGGGATGCGGTGGGGTGGGAATGACTCAGGCCCACGTAATGCAGCATAGATGCTGGAGCACAAGGTTTCAACAATTCCTAATCTGAGGTTACAAGTGAGCATAGACAGACACTCTAGGCCTACGTTAGACCCAGGGTCTGCTAACTCAAATTCTACTAACCCTGGACTTACACTGCAGTACAGACATACCCTAAGGCCACTTTACATTGCTCTGGTAATGCACAGGGGTCTTAAAATGGATGCAAAATGTAAGCTATTCTCATGGCAAGGCTCCTTTACGCTGCGAGAAAGTGGTTAAAAGGAGCATTAGTGTAAATGAAAACCTTTATGTTTGGGGAATGCATTGAGGAAAACTTTTTAAAAGAGAAGGTTCTCTAATAAAGGTGGATTCTTGTACAGTTTTTACTGTGTATTTAGCCTGACAGACTAGAATAGATATGAAAGGTATATATTCTTTAGACTCTGATGGTGCAAGTTCATATGCCCATGCAGAGCCCCAGTGACTTCAACAGAGTCCATCCATGTATATGAGCTTACTGGATTAGGACTTTCATGCAAAACTTGTCTTAATGTATCTATATTTTTAATTAACATTAAAAAATTACTTGTTAAATTTTCAATAGAATGCACTTGTTAAAATGTTAAGTATGTCTAAATGGGCACATAATTACACTTGCACATGCTTTCGGGTTTCAATAGTGCTCCTTAATTGCAGAGAGACTATAGCAAGCCTAAATGAGGGAGGAGAAACAAATGGGTGACCCTCAGGGTATGGGTGGCGATTTAAATGTGCAATTGCATTTTCATCATAATTAGTTCTCTAATTGCACAACCAAGTTTAGTCAATGCACTTGCATGAGTAACTAATTATGACTCACATAAAGAGTACTATTTTTAATGCTTTCTTCTCTATTTCCTAAAATTAGAGGTATCGATCTGAATGTGCAACAATTTTCCATCATCTGTATTGAAAAGGCAAGAGAAGGAAGAAGGCATTTTTACTTTAACACAATTACTAGCCAAGAACAGAATGTTGTGCACCAGCATTTAAACAGGGAGGTAACATCACGCTATCATGACCCTAGGGCAGTAGAGGGCACAGGTAAAAAGACAGACTGATCTTGGTGTGAAACAATGCACTGTGGAATATCAGAGGGAGGACTGAAATGTTAACCCAAAATACAGACTGCACAAAAGTTTTCCCACATTAATTTAATTTTGAAATGAATTTAACCAACTTTCAACGTGAATTATCCAATTTGCACTAACTAGCCAATTAATTCAGAAGAAGAATTGCATTGTGGACACAGTCCACTTTAATTTATAAAACGGAGTCCACACTAAGCCCCCAGTTCGAACTTGAATAATGTAGCTGAAGTCGAAGTATCTTAGTTCGAACTTAAAGGTACTTACCGCGGGTCAACACGCGGCAGGCAGGCTACCCCGTCGACTCCACCTACTCCTCTCGCGGAGCAGGATTACCAGCATCAATGGCGAGCACTTCCGGGATTGATTTATCACATCTAGACAAGACGCGATAAATCGATCCCAGAAGATTGATTGCTTGCCACCGAACCAGTGGTTAAGTATAGACGTACCCTTAATGAAGGACAAAATCTTCTACTCATTTAGTACAATAAGCCCAAACTGTTGGTCAAGGCATTCCTGTTTTCAGATACAGTCAATGATCTGAAGGACTAGTCTTTTATCCATTTTCCATCAAATATTATTTTTCAACCATCTCATAATAATCTGTATAAACCCATCTCTCCTTATCTATGGTATAAATGATCAAAATCAGCCTCTCCAGTCAAGACTACCTCTGCAATCATATCATGATTGACATCAAGTCTCTGACACATCTGTGGTTCTAAATTCTCTGTTCTGCTACCTTATCTTTTTGGCATTGCTGAGTCAGGCTGCTCAGTAATTTTTACAAAAATCCAATAAAGTGTGAAATGTATGTTTCCATTCTTCATTTATATTTACAATGTAGAAGGAACCAGAGGCCCCAAAGGGTCCCATAGGAGATATCTCCAACATAGACACATAAGAAACAAAAAAGCCTACCATCTAAGAATCTTGTGCCTTTGTTAGCATATATCTGACTGCATCTCATATATAGCCCAGATCCAACACTTGTTACATCCATACTCAGAATTTTGTAAAATCACATGGAGAAATAAAAATCAGATATCAACTGTAATTTGCTACCTTTGATTTCCACAGGCTCGTCTCTGATTTCTATCAAATCTGCTCTTTCCAACTTAATCTCTAAAACCAGCTCAAACTCTGCAAACTGTTACTTTGGCAAGTACTCCCAGTTAGTTTAATGCAGTAACCTGCCTGAATAAGGGTTTGTGGGATTGGTCCCATGTCTCTCTCCCATAAATTTCTATTTTTTAACATCTCACATTCTCATTAGACTCAATATGTGGGAGATTGAACACCATAACCATAATCACATCTTCTCTTTAGTAAGCCAGGAGCATATTGGAATGCAGTTTTAAACAAGAAATCAGATGAGAATCCCACATTTCACTTTTTGCAGCATACAACTGGCAGCAATATCACATCTGGTTTTCAGCCCATGTGAGCTTAGGTCTGATGGTCCCATAACTTTCCTGCTATTACAAACGAGGGGACAATTCCAAATTCGGATCTCGACCCAAGTATGTCCAGTGTGTCTTAGCAGCCCTTTTTGGTAGAATATTTGTAAATCATATTGAGGAAAGGGAACCAAACTTACTCTTCAAGGAAATGGACCTGCTGTGCCTGCATACTCTATTTTCTTAGAACAGGTGGCACAGATCAGACATTAGCACCCAATTACAATTTTTCTACATTTGGGAAAATCAGACTTCACCTTCCCCCAGAAAACCACAATTTTCTTTGGATCCATATCCTTTGCTCTCCTCCCTCACCCAGTCAAATGAGAAATTTAAAATTGGCTACAAGCACATAGCAGCATTTTTGTTGGGCCTTTCATAACCCATCTCTCCAATTATCTCTCTATCCTTTCCACCTTCTGGTTTAGACACCATTCAGCCCATTTAGTTTTCTATCTCAGGATGGAATTGCATTAGAAGACTATTTTTTCCCAAGTGATTCTTAAGCCTTCTACCTCTTAATTAGTTTACAAGGTATTCTCAAAGACATTGCTGCAGATATTCTGACATTAAACAGTAAAACTTGACTTCCATAATTCTTTGATATGCCCTGTCCAGCATATGAGACAGACTTCTGAGGATTTACAAGCGAGTAACAGGTCACTTGTATATAAAGTAGGTCCAGTTTAATTTTCTCCCCTACCAAAAGGTTCATTCCCTGTAGTTTAAGTTAGTGTGTCACTAGCTCAAAAGTCGTAACAAATTAGATGGGACAGTGGGCATTGCTATGTTCTCCCTAACCCCACGGCAAATCTCCCCCATGCATAAACATTCATATACTGAAAACCTGGACAATGTGTTACAAGAGTTGTGCCAATACACCACTTTTTGTTTTGCTTATTCAGCATGTCAAAGAACACCACACTCTTATTAAAAAGATTTTCTACGTTGATACACAGACTGCTGCAAGAACTTGTACAGATTTAGTGTAGTGTGTAATATTTAATATCTTCCCATTCTGGTATTATCTGATAATAACCATTACTTTTGTTAATCCTGGCCAGTTTGACTTTACAGTTTTATGCATCATATCCTGTGCTCTGCCAGGGTTTTGCAGTCAGTTATTCATTGACAGGACCAACTTCACATACTGTGGGTGACTTCTGGGATTCTGATTAAAATAATGGATGTGTTGCTCATCGTCTGTGGGAGCAGCCCTGAGGAACAGGAATCATTAAGAGTTTAAGTAATAGTTTTTCAGAGTAGACAGGATAGTCACTCCTTAAAAAAGGTAAATAAAATTAATAGAAGCCTCTTTTTGAGGCAATTTCCCTTTGTTTCTTCCTTTTAATGCATCATTTATTCTGCTCTTATTAGTTGTTTTAACAGCTGTCTTTTCAGATCTTCAAGTGTCCCCATAATAACAAAGTCATTAATTAAAAAAAAAAAAAAAAGAAGTCTTCTTGTTCCTCTGTCACAGGGATAGGCAAACTTTTTGGCCCGAGGGCCACCTCAGTGTTGCAAAACTGTATGGAGGGCCAGGTAGGGAAGGCTGTGCCTCCCCAAACAGTGTGGCCCCCTCCCACCCTCTGACTGCCCCCCTCAGAACCTCCAACCCATCCACTCCTTGTCCCCTGACTAACCCCTCCTCCCGTAACTGCCCCCTTGGACCCTGCCCCCTATCCAACCACCCCCTGCTCCCTGTCTCGACTGCCCCGACCCCTATCCACACCCCCGCCGCCTGACAGCCCCCCCCCCCCGGGATTCCCACACCTATCCAACCCCCCCGTTCCCCGTCCCCTGACCACCACCCTCAGAACCCCCTGCTCCCTGTCCCCTGACTGTCCCCCGGGACTCTCCCCCCCACACCATGCTGCTCAGAGCAGCAGGAGCTCGCAGCCCCGCCTCCTGGAGCCAGCCACACTGCCCACCAGGAGCGGCGGGCCAGAGCGCTGGCAGTGCCGCGTGCTGCGGGAGGACAGCGAGGGAGGGGCTGGGGGCTAGCCTCCCTGGCCAGGAGCTCAGGGGTTGGGTAGGACGGTCCCGTGGGCCGGATGTGGCCCGTGGGCCGTAGTTTGCCCACCTCTGCTCTATCATCTCCAACTCTGATCTCTCCTTTTTGTGGTCACCCCGTTTGCCCTGGTTGGTGACATTTTTTGTTTATTGTCTTACCTTTTTAGTTTTAGGTTCTGGTTCCTGGTCTCTAGTATTTTATCATCCAACATCTTGCTACCACTTTCATTGTTTCCTACATTATGTTTGGATTTACAGATCTTTCTTTCCCCTAAAGAAGTTTTGAAAAGTTCCTCTATTTGTGAGGAACATATTGGGGCCACATTCACCATTGCTGTCAGAAGCTGCAAGTCCATTGAAAACTCTTTTGTCCTTCTATAGTATCAGATTCAGTTTTCATCTTTTATGTCTTGCTTTTCAGTATAACCAGCAGTGGCTTTAAGGGACCATCAACAGGATTTTAAGTTTTCACCATAATCCCTTTCAGATTTTGATATGAAGACGGGGAAAGGGAAAATCTATGTAGATATATAGCTGACATACCTGAGAGGTGGGGAGAGGAAACTAAAATCCCAGTGGCTCTACATTAGATCAACTGAGCAGTTGAAGCTAAGAAGGGCTGTGGGAGCAGACAGGGCTAGTGACACTCAACATTCCTTTTACCACATGCCAGACTATTACTTCTGCACAATCCCCAGATTGCTTAAGTGCAGCATCTGAGCTGGATCTAATGAAGATCCTCCTACTAGACCACTATGTCCTGCAGCCACACCTATGACCGTGTGTGCTTTCACACACTTGCGGTGCAGCAGATGCAGCTACATGAACAGGTATGCGAGAGTACCCAAGTAAGCTGACTGGAGTATAGGCTGTCAGTGGACTTAAAACAAAAACAAACCCTGAGCACAAGCTTCAAGCAGAGTCTCACAAACAGAAGTGGAAGGAGAGTCAAAGGCTCACTAAAGCCTTCATTAATCCAGTCTAATGAACTTGGGAAGCACTAACACTATGATAATGGATTCCAATATAAAACCTTATGATAAATAAGTTGCCCTAAATGAGTTTTTTTTGTTACCACATTTGAAATTTGCAGAAATTCCATTTCCAATTGGATTTGGCACCTACAAAACTATTTATATTTACTTACTTCTGAATTTCTTCTTGCTGACAGCCATTTATCTAATTGATAGTGACACACCAACAGCAGGAAAGCCTAGCAGATGAAATTGCTAAACTTAAGTAGGAGACACACTGGCTTTGCATCAATAGAAGCACTTTAGTCTAAAAAAAGCACACAAGTTTCATAAGTGTCATTTTGAAGCACAAGATTTGTATGTTTTAAAAAGGATGATTTTACAATTTGTAGAGACCACGCATGTGGCCCATCATGCTGCTCAATACTGTCTCATTGTTTCCTTGTATTCTCTTTTCTGGATCCATATTGTCTTTGTGTTACATACTGTACAATCTATGGGGTCCTGGTCCCTGACTAGAGCTCCTAGGCACTACAGTCATAAAAATAAATAATACTTTTCATAAGCTTTACAACCTCTAGGGTATTTGTATCCTGTGTATTTTCTGATTGCTGTGCTGAACAGAATTTTCATGTTAAGGACTAATAATTGGTGTTAGTTAACCAAATTGCCCATGAAAAGAGGAAAACTAAGAAAATTATTTCCTTCTGTTTGATATTATTTAGACACAAATATACTATAATATTCTGTGGGAACACAAATCCCACAATACCCTCTCCTTCTTACTCTAGGGGCTGTTGTTGGTGCAGGACACAGTGGAGCTTTATACTTGCAGAGGGTTCCCCTACAGTGGGAAGTTTCCAGTGGCTACCTTCAGCTGAATTAACGCAAAGAAGCCTTTGCAGACTGGAGAATCTGACCCAGTAACTTTGAACATTGGCAGAGCACTTTTACCTTGTTTTCCAACAAACAGAAAACCTTGGGTGCCCAGGATACTAAGCTCAGACAGTATGTTAGAAGCACACGGATAGCACCTCCCGGCCCAAATGTGTGTCTCATTTATCTTGACCCCACCAGCTGCATGGTAATGTCTATACCAAGACACAGTTTGCATTTTTAATGCTGGCAAATACACAGATAGCTTTAGAATATTATCCATGAAACTTGTGTGTTATTGTTTCCTGGTCAGCATTGCACTTCCATAGCCTCTGACTATTTCATCCCATTGTTCTTCATAATGAAGTGCAGCAACCCAGCTGATACATAATTTTCTGAAAGATCTTTCTCCACTAACAGTATTTTAAAATTCCAGGGGATAGAACATGGCACGGATTGCGGCAAAACACATTTAATGAAGACCCTCCACTATTTATTTTAAAAAAAGCTTCTTTCAACATTCCACTCTTTAAAGCTGTTCTAAATTTTAGACTGTCATCTCAAAATACAAAAGAATTCCATGACAAGAGTATTTTTAGAGCAACATTAAGGCTAAGGGTAGCTCAGAACCCAACTCGAAGCAGTAAAAATCTAAACAATACGGGAGAGGAACACAAGAGACTGATTTCAATCAGCTTGTATTAGTTTATATTGTATTATAGAGGCCAACTGATAAAAGTTGCTAAGAAGAGTTATTTCTAGAAGCCAGAAACGGAAAGCTCCATCAGGTCATCTTGTCCTTAGCCCTGACAATACAGAATTTTTTTCATGTGCTGCATCGTCCACTGACTTGTCTAGCTCAGTTTTAAGTCATTTAGAGCAATAGGGGTTTTGACACTTTCCTTAGGAGACTACTCTCAAGTATATTAGACTTTCCACTGGAATTAAATTTATCAAAAAAGTTTAGTCTATGTATTGTTGTGGAGTCTGAAGTGTTGGCCGTGTTCAAGGGAATCCTGCGGGGAGGGGGGAGGAGTAATGGGAGGTGTGTGTGAGAAAGCTGACAAAGGATCAGGAATACTAGGTCTAGTGGTATGTTTTCTAGCTTGTGTAACTGAAAAGTTAGTTGGGAATCTGGTGATGAGCAAGTGTGTGCTAAGTCATTGGCATGGCAATCTAATTTCTTTCCTCACAATGTCCTCTCTTATAAGCTTTGAAGGAAGGAAGACTGGCATATCAGTTCTCAACTCCTGCCTGATAATAGACAGGGAAGGAAGGGTAACTGTCGGGGTCTCCAATTCATCTGTTCAGATAATGTAGAGATGTCCAGCATAAACTGATAAAATGTAAAAGTCTATTCCTGCAACTGTACATAGCTGAGTTTCAGTTAGGGACCAGTTAATGATTTGCAATAAGTTCTTTTAATAGCTTTTCTGAATATAAAAGCAGTTTTCAATATGAAAATAAAATATGTAATTCCTAATGTTGGCTTTCATCCATCTGCTGATTGTATTTAGTGCACAGCTTTAAGTGTTAGAAACGGAAACACATCTTTACATCCCCATAACCCTGTGACTGTTGGTTTATAAGTATGAGGAGTCATAACCGAGGAAGGATTTAGCTTAACAGTAAAACACACTATAAAATAGTATAATCTGTATAAATTACTCACAGGAAAGAGTAATCTACCCGATACCTATATGAGTTGAAACAATGTAGAGGGTGGGTAGCAGCACAAACATTTAAAGTTACCCTCCAGAGAAAAATCACAAATGCTTGTTTTATTAGAAGGAGTCTACCATGACAAATATCCAGTTACTCTTTTTTATGTACTGCTAGACAATACCAGTTCCTAAACTCTCCCTCCATCATTATTACATCCTTCAAATACTTGCAGATGATTTCCTTCACCCTTTCATTGGCCAGGGCTAAGTAAATTACTGCACTGTCTCTATATTTGCATAAACATGACAAAGAAAAACACACATCGAGTACAAGGTCAGATACATTGAACTACCAAGTGCAACTTTTAAAGAGATGCTTGAGGTTCAAATCTTCTGCCTCCTTAGAGAAGGAAAAGGAAAAAAACCCAAGAACCATTTTTTTATTTTTAAAATGAGAACCCAAGAATAGAGGTCCCTATACTTCTGATTCCTTTGCAAACAAAAGTCCTGTGGCACCTTATAGACTAACAGAAGTATTGGAGCATAAGCTTTCCTGGGTGAAGCTTATGCTCCAATACTTCTGTTAGTCTATAAGGTGCCACAGGACTCTGTCGCTTTTTACAGATCCATACTAACACAGCTACCCCTCTGATACTTTGCAAACAAACTCTCTGCACATTTATGTAAAAGATATTCAACTAAGTCAGACCCATAGAATCAATTGGCAGGGTACAGGCACTATCTGTAGGTCAACGACTGCCCATCTACCCAAACTTTACAACAAAGACTGTCCAAGGAATTCTCTTCTCTGCAATAGCTCAGTAACAGTGCTCCACAACACAAGCTGTAGCGCATTGGGGGGTGAAGTGGGGTGGGTGTCTGAGACAAGCCTGGGAGTGGGGCCACAGCATGTAGCACTGCCAGAATTCTGGGTAGTATTGCTGCTTCTAGGCAGTCAGGGACAGACTGCCTTCCTGGACTACTGAAGTTATTCCGGGGGCCATACACCTCTCAGTTTTATGCTTCACCCCTCTAGAAGCACACCACAAAATCTCTCAGAAAATCAGCATCTGCATGTATGGTGGTGAAGGAAACATACCATGTAAGTGGCAGAGAATTTACTTCTGTCTCAAGCCCCCTCCCAGCTACCAAGCAAAAGGTGGAGTCTGCAGTTCAATTCAAAAATTCTCATGCACATTATTTAACCTTCAAAAAGCAGGAGTGCTCTGCAATGAAAATTTGTGCACAACTTGGAATATCAAATCTGCTGGAGAAATGATAGAGAACACTGCAATTAAGGACTCAAATAGAGCTCAGAAGAAAATGGGAGCTACACAGCAGAGGATTAATGAACAAAAAGGGCAGTATCTTGTTGGCTTCTTTAACCTCTATTATTATTAGAGCTAGAAATGTATGGATATACGATCTAACTCATAAAGGGAGGTCTTACCTGGACTATTTAGCCTACCAGGAAACAAGAGGGCAAGTAGATAACCACATTACTGGTCCCTTCTAACTCATAGGATGACTGAAGACACTTGCTTTTTCCTTACCAGTTACAGTAAAATTTGCTAATTGTCTAGAATTCAGTCTGAAGGACTTTTGATATAATAATATTCAATAATTGTTATGAATGTAAAAACTGGAGCACAAAAAATAGTGGCCATAGTGTAATGTATTTTGTAAGGAGTGTTGTCCCGCTTAACTAAGCTACCTGAGCTGTTTGGTGTAGTCTGCATTTAGACTGGCTACTTATGGTCATGAGTCAGTGTAGTAGTGTCAATTTAACATGGACAATTAATTATTGGATTATCATGTATTAGATATAATAGGAATATGAAAGCTTCATATACTTTCATAATGCATTCACATGATTTTAGCTGAACACCACCAAAAAGATTCCACAGGATGACCAGGAAATTGCTTTCTGAATCTCACACATTGATGCTTTTGGTATTTATGCTTACAAGGGTGTGATTCTTCTGAACCAATTAATGCTGACGGAAAATAGAGGATTTCCTTTGTTGGGAATGTGCTACTTTTCAGCCTGAAAACCTTCAGGTTAAAGATAGGAAGCTCACACTTCCGTCTGCATAGACAAACAATTTTTGTGTGTGTGTTAAACCTGTTAACATACTGTAAGACAGGCCACATATTGTTCATCTAAAACTCATTTCATAGTGTATTTGCTCAAACTCATGTTTAAGATATCAGGATGATATGGATAGAACTTATTTTCAAGTTTACACAACAATCAAATACTTTAAAGAGTATGATATACCAAGTCTTAAAACAAGTTACTCTTTAGTTTTTAATAAGAAGTGATTTTCTTAATACTAAAAAAATTTGTGCTTCTAATGCCACCACCCTTTAGCCCGAGGCTCCCAAAACATCTTTGTCAGCACTAAATGGTGATGAGGCAGGAATTTTCCATAACATTTTTATGAATGGTATGCACCACAGTGATTTACGTGACTATCCAGTGGGTGCACAACAGTACTTAGAATGCACCTGGACCACAGTGGGAGACATGAGGTGTTTAGGTCATTCAACTGCCTAGGGTGATATGAATGGGTCCTTAAGGACTGGCTGAAACCAACCCATATCAACAGAGGATCCTGAAAGACAATGGTAACCTCAATCGCCAGGAGACTCGCACCTAGCAACCAACAGCCAAGAGGCAGGAGATTGCCACCATGGCCACCCCGCCTGTAGGGAAGCAGAGAAAGGCCTTGAGTCAGAGAACAAAATGGAAAGGCATCAGGCGGCTGTGGTAAGAGCTGGCCCTTTGGAGAGAGACAGCAGCTCTGATCAAGACTGACAAAGGGACAGAGAGAAAGTGAACCAAGATGGTTCCTAGCACAGCTCAAGGCCAAAGCTTTCAACCAGAACCTTTTAAAGATACTGCTTGGAAGAAATGAATCATCAAAGGGCAAAATCCCCACAAGCTGATCTTGAAGCTTTTTCAAGTTTCATGTAGGACAACAGCCCTGAACAAGGAAAGGGCTAAGGAAGCAAGTTATTTTCCAAAGCCACCTGAAAGTCAAAGATGTTCTAGGAAGTTTTAGAGACTAATGTCTCTTCCTTGCACCAGAAGCTAAACTGCTTCCAGTCAGAGAAGCCAGTCTATGTGGCAATATGCCAAGACTTTAGGAAAGTCAACAACTTCTAAAGCAGACACTTTTAATTTAGAAAAATTCCACCCTCCTCTTTTAACAACCAAACCAATACACTAGAGTTTCCAGATTTGGTATAAGTATGTAACCCCACATCAGTTGTCTTTGAGTCTGGGACATGAGAGTCAGTCTGCCTCGAGATACTTAAGCAAGGATTGCGTTCGTCAGTGTATCCAGTTTCGAGGCATCAGTATTAAACAGCTTCAGCCCCTTGCCTTCCTTAGCACTTTGTTCAGCAGAGATAACTTGCAGGAACCTGTTCCATAGCATCAAAGAGGCACAATACTTTGCACCTGCACAGACTACTTCATCCTTGACCTCAACACATAAATGAGCTTGGTTCATAGATCAGACCACCAGGAGCAATATAATTGCTAGAGCCCTACCAAATTCAGGGCTGTGAAAAACGTGTCACGGACCATGAAATCAGATCTCCACCGTGAAATCTAGCCATTGGAGGGGAGTGGAAGGGAGGGGAAGCAAAGGGCAGAGCTGGAATGCATAAACAGGAGTAGGGGTAGAGAGGTTATTTTACCTCTGCATTTGGCACTGGTGCAACCACTGCTGGAATACGGTGTCCAGTTCCAATGCCCACAATTCAAGAAGGATGTTGAAAAATTGGCGAGGATTCAGAGGAGAGCCAGGAGAATGATTAAACAATTAGAAAACATGCCTTATACTGATTGAGCTCCTTGAGTCTATCTATTTATCTTAACAAAGAGAAGATTAAGGAGTGACATGATTATAGTCTGTAAGTACCTACATGGGGAACAAATATTTAGTATTGGACTCTTCAATCTAGCAGAGAATGGTACAACACAACCCAATGGCCAGAAGTTGAAAACTTCAGACTGGAAATAAGGCAAATTTTTTAAAGGTGACAGTAATTAACTAATTAATTGGAACAGTTTACTAAGGGTTGTGGAGGAGTGTCTATCCCTGACAATTTTTAAATCAAGACTAGATGTTTTTCTAAAAGATCTGCTCTAGGAATTATTTTGGGGAAGTTCTATGGCCTGTATTATATAGAAGGTCAGACTAGATTATCACAATGGTCCCTTCTGGCCTTAGAATTTATGAATGAACTGTTCCTCCTTACAGGGACTCCAGGATATTTGTAACTGGATTTCTGATCTCAATTAACCATTCAGCACTAACTTATGATGTAGGCAGGCATCTGTCAGATTAGCATCTGCACAGCTGCTTCAGTTTCAAGGTACGAAAACATTAAGACCTTTTTTTAAATGTACAACACACTGATTTTTTCAAATTGTCAGCTAAGACAAGCCTTATACAATTGCTCCAAAACCTTACAAAACAAAACTTATGAAATGGAAGAATACTGAGAACATCCCACATATTTCACCCGTATAACACAGTCACCAGCCAGGATGGGAATCCAGGACCTTTGGCTCCAGAACTGAAATGACAATCTCCAGGAGCTGTAGCAGTATTATGACTGCTCTGAGCTAGCAGCTGGAAAATGATATAGTCACACAGTCATTCTATTACACCACACAAGAAGCTGCAGGTGGATTAATGTAATTTTAGCAACATCAAGGCGTAAAGACTGTGTTAAACAGAAAACTGGTCAAAACCTCAAATGTGGTGCGATTGTTATCCCTCCATAATACAGAGCAGGGATCGGCAACCTTTCAGAAGTGGTGTGCCGAGTCTTCATTTATTCACTCTAATTTAAGGTTTCACGTGCCAGTAATACATTTTAACGTTTTTAGAAGGTCTCTTTCTATAAGTCTATAATATATAACTAAACTATTGTTGTATGTAAAGTAAATAGGGTTTTTAAAATGTTTAAGAAGCTTCATTTAACTTTAAATTCAAATGCAGAGCCCCCTGGACCGGTGGCCAGGACCCTGGGCAGTGTGAGTACCACTGAAAATCAGCTCACTTGCCGCCTTTGGCACGCGTGTCATAGGTTGCCTACCCCTGATATAGAGCTTCCCATTTTCAATGGTAAAACATCTGCCTCACAGAGCTGCCCTGAGGATTTACATGTCAGCAATCTTATATCCATAATTTGTAGGTGGAAACACACACAGACCTGGATTCTAACCCTGGTTGTCCCTATGTACTCATCATATGAGCTTTCAGAGACTCAATTTCAACATCTCATTTTTAAATGTCGATACAAAAGCTTTTCTACCTCATAATGATAATTTAAGACTCTCAAATCCTTATATCAGGGGTTCTGAAATCCTTGAACAGATGGCATTACATAAGTGGAGGACAGACTAGACTAGAGGATCACAGTGGTCCTTTCGGGCCTTAAAACCTATGAATCAATTTATCTGACAGCTGCAATTATAGCGAAAGAGTTCCTGTTTCCGATTTCAGATCTCAGTCCATTGGACCTCCCTGCCCTGATGGAGTTTTTCCTCCTCATTTCCCTGGCAGCAGTCTCTGGGTACACTACTGGCTCAGTGCACACTTTTAACATCAATAGCCTTCAAATATCCCAAAGCCCACATACCTTTGATTTCCAGCTTCCTGAGGCACACATCCTGGCTGATGGGATGCAGATTCTGAATATTTGCATAAGCTGTAGGTAACTATTAAGCTGCTGCCAAACTGCCCAATACACTTCAGAGGCACTTGCCCTCATTAAGGCCAACAGAATAAAACAAGAATGGAATTTCTAGGCCAGGCCCTTTGACATATAAGCCAAATAAAACTAAAACATCTCATCAAGGGCCAAATTCCACTTGGCCTTTATGCAGTGCAGGGAGGGAGTAAGGAACCATTAAAAGGTCTGCACAAGGCCTTGACAGAACTGCAGTCTCTGGGCCCAGGCACTGCTCCCTTCCAACTATTCTGGGGGTAGATGCTGCACCCCAAAAGGGGTGGCGATGGGGTATATCCATGACTATCCCCGCTACATATCTGAGTGTAGCAGCATCTATGCGCTCGTGTACCAGGGAGCTCCTGAAAGCATCCTGCCTCTGTGCTCCCTTTGGGACATGACTAAATGTTATCTAGGGTTGCCAGGTGTCTGGTTTAGAATGTAAAGCCCAGTCAAAAAGGGACCCTAGCGGCTCTGGTCGGCACTGCTGACTGGACCGCTAAAAGGCTGGTCAGCAGTACAGCAGGGCTAACACAGGCTTCCTGCCTGCCTTGGCTCCATGCGGCTCCCGGAAGCAATGACATGTCTGGCTCTTAGGTGCAGGGATAGCAAGGGGGCTCCGTGCGCTGCCCCCGCCCCGAGCACCGGCTCTGCAGCTCCCATTGGCCAGGAACCATGACCAATGAGAGCTGCAACGGTGGCGCCTGCAGGTGCAGGCAGCATGCAGATCCCTCTGATGACTCCGCCTAACAGCCAGACATGCCGGCCACTTCTGAGAGCCGCCTAAGTTAAGTGCCTCCCGAAGCCCGCACTCTCTCCTGCACCCCAAGCTCCTGCCCCAGCCCTGAGCCCCCTCCTGCACCCCAAACCCCTCATCCCTTGCCTCACCCCAGATCCCACACCCCAAGTTGGAACCTTCACTCCCTCCCACATCCCAACCCCCTGACCAGCCCAGTGAAAGTGAATGAGGGTGGGGAAGAGCAAGCGACAGAGGGAGAGGGGATGGAGTGAGCAGGGGCGGGGCCTCAGGGCGTGGCGAGGTGTGGGCAAGGGTGTTCGGCTTTGTATGTTTAGAAAGTTGGCCCTAATGTTATCCCCTTTCCCCACAAAACAGGTATGTGCCTATATGGCACAAGTGAGCCCTAATTTTCATTGTTAAGTAGTGCAGTGCAACAAACTCTTCTATCTCAGATACCTTGCCCAATTAGTAATGAACTTTGCGCTAAAGGTTGAGGCATACTGGGTTATTTATAGGTATTTCCATAACTATCTCTGCAACTCCTAAATCTTAAAATTAGCAGTACAGTCAAAAATCTAGTTTTAGCCTTCAGAATGGAGATGCCAGAGTCTCTCCATAACATTGTTTGTCTATTCTGTCTGTTCCCTGAACATTAAATTTGCTTTAACAGTTGCAGGCATAGCACCAAAGCATTACACAGATGAACCTCTCAGACAGAGTCCCTTCAAATGCTCCCTGACCATCACCAAAACAGCTGCCTGTAGCTGTTCCACTATGCAGGCTTCAAAAAGCTTAAATTGTTACTAGTACAATAGGGCATTAAGAGACACCTGAAGACAACAGCAGCTAAAGTTAAGACATGAAACAACCATCTGAGCAAACTGATAGGTTAGTCATGGGGTGCTCGTGCTCCAACTTTGTGGATGTCAGCTCTTGCCACCTCTTATTTGGTGGTGGAGTACTGCGCACCAGTTTGGAGTCGAGCATCACACATCAAACTCGTGGATACATGCCACCAGGCACATCATCTCCGGCACCTTGCGTCCAACTCCACTTCTATGGCTTCCAGTTCCGAGCAATATTGCTCCTCCTCATATCAGACAAGAGGTTGCCACTGGCAAGTTACTGGAGAAAGCACATGCCAAACCAAACCTCCCACTGCACAATGACCTTTTAAAATCACCAGCTGCATGTTTGCTGTCACGTTGCCCATTATGGTCTCATCCGCCATGCCAGGATGTTTGGGTGGAAACACTCTGGCGATAGGAATGGATATCTGTTATAATCCCCAACCAGTCCCTCATCGCCGACCCCACAATCTGCCTGCCTGGTTCTGACCTGCCCTGTCGCCAATGGTCCCTGTTGAACAGGTTCCGGACCGGGCAAGGTCTCTGTGCAACCAACCAGTATCGCTGGGGCCTTCGTGACAGCCCTTTGTGCAGCTGCGGCGCAACACAGACTGACGCACATTGTCGATGAATGCCTGCTGCCAAGGTTCAGCACTGCCCTAGAAGGACTGCATCACGCAACTGAAGATGCCATCGCTTGGCTAGACAACTATGCACACGCTAAATAATTAAGAGACAGGATCAGTTGAACAGATTCTATTTGAGTGTGGCACATTAAACTATCCCCAAAGGTTCTGAAGGAACATTGCCTTGTACATTAGTAAGCCCTTTCTGCTGGCATTTATTTGGTTGTGAAACTAAAGGATAATAAATCAGCTCTTGTTTGCATCTCAAAAAGACAGGACATCTGAAGCAGTATTCATGCCTAACTTGCAGCAAATAAATAAATTAAGCCCTTCTTTGTTGGTAAAATTGAATCCTGGCTCAAACCAATCCCATAATAGTCAGAAAACTTGCCTGTGGAAAATTGGACTAGTTAGAACAGCAAGTTGCTGGGTCTTGGAGGTTAAGATCTGCTCAGAGTAGCCACAGGGTAAAGCAATTTTTGTCTCTCTGCAAGGGAACCATCACATCACTCAGGATGCCAGAAAGTATGGAGAAAAATGAAGAAAATGGGGGAAAAGGAGAAAATTTTGAACCTAGGCAAATGCTGACTGTAACTGGAATAATATGTGCTCTACACAAGTACCTATGCTACGACACTAGGGAACATCTGGCTATGCATGATTTACATTTCTCAGATAAAAAGAACAGGAGTACTTGTGGCATCTTAGAGATTAACAAATTTATTAGCGCATAAGCTTTCGTGGGCTACAGCCCACTTCTTCGGATGCCCCACAAAAGCTTATGCCCTAATAAATTTGTTAGTCTCTAAGGTGCCACAAGTACTCCTGTTCGTTTTGCGGATACAGACTAACATGGCTGCTACTCTGAAATTTCTCAGATATATCTAAAATATAATGCAAAATGTTGCATTCAGAAACACTGTAAATTCAACAGCCCTAGAAGGATTTTAAAAACGTCAGACTTTTGAGATGGACAAAATGGATTCTCTTTTTAGTTGTTTTACAATTTATACAAGTATACTCATTGGAAAGAAGTATACTCATTGGAAAGGAAATTAACCAAAATAAGTCTTAATATAGCATTTTGTAACACAGCATGTCTGTCCATGAAAAAGGCGGCATACATGCAATGTTTTCATTATGAAACAACATTGGATTTGTCACTGCAAAACCCAGCACCATCAAAACAGAACATAGGTAAGTTACTACATCTGTAAAGCACATGCAACATTCATAACATGCACAAAAAAGATTCTGCAACATATTCAGGATTTTTCAAGCTGTTTTAGAGACAAGCAGTACAGTCACTAAATTGTTCAATTGAACTGAAAACACCGACAGGACACTAGATTGAAGTTATGTTAAAAATGTTTCAATCTTCCTAAAGATAGAACTTTGCAATAACTCATAAGCTACCACAGAAAACTTTCACACTACATGCTGGACTCAGAAGGAACAAATTATGAAATTAACAATGATAATTAAGGAGCCAATCTGTAGAGCAAGTCAGATTTGTGAAAGGGCAGCATTGCCAGATTGTTGAAAAGGCTTTGTGGCCCTATCTGTGCTCAGCTATACCAACATTTTTGGTTTAAATGCATGATCTAGAGCCAACATGAATATAATGATTGGTGAAAGGCCTATCTATTTTCAGAGGTGGCGTCCCTTTGTGTGTGTAAAATTGCTCACATGTATATTTGCACCTGAACCCTGCAGAGATAAAGACATGTGCACACACTTTAAAAAGTCCAAACATGCATCGGTTAGACTAAAATGCAGGTGTAGCTGAATGTGAGCAACTGGAGATTGGGTAGAAGCCTGGCTAAAATATACCTCAAGATTGATGATATATATTTAAATTTCTGAAATCAAAAGCTCCAATTCAAATAGGACATTGGGTAACCAGGTGCTAAGAACTGCCATCAACATTAAAATGGCTGAGAAAGCAGCGGCCAGGGCTATAGTGCCTATAGCTGTACTATGATGCTAGGGTAATTATTTCAGAAGACAGTTTATACCTTGATGGTAAGCTCCACATTTTATATTTAATAATCTATTTTAACAAGTTGATAGACAATATGCAGATTTTCTCTCTCGGGCTCTGACTGGATTTCCCACTGCCACTAGTCAATTTAGGAATTGTTAAGAGTGTGGCAAGCTTCAGGGCTGATTTTCAATAAAATAATGATGTAATATAAATACACCACATTTTGTTTCCAATACCTAGTTTAGCAGGAGATGAAGCAATAGATTTTAGTTACAAATTATTACACATGCCTAGAAGCCTTATTTATAGATTTCCAGAATGAATTCAGTGTGCATGCAAAATTTACTACAGAACAATTTGACAAGATAATGTGCTACATTAAAGTGCTGACAGTTTTAAAAACAATATTTCATAAATATTTCTAGCAGGGCCAAACTTATTTGCATTACTTACTGGAATGTAGTAGATGTTCATTTTAGGGTCTTCATTGGCCGTCAGCAGCATTCCTAAAGAGTGACACAATTACATGGTGTAAACAATGGCTAGAAGAGACTAGCTTATCTATTTTATTATTTTATTTAGAAGTGTTTGAAGAAAATAGGTCTTATTCAGTACAGAGCAGATTTGTACATCAAGTCCATTGTCTTTACAGGACTTTAGGAAAAAAGAATTTAACTGCAAATTTTATTAAAATAAGACTAAAAAGGAACAGTTATTAGAATAGCAATCTGAGTAAACATGAAAGATCTTTGAGAAAAAAATAGTGCTAACTACAGCATATCTAAACAGAACTAATTAGGACTTAAATAAAGCCTGTCAACTGCGCCCCAAGTAAGTTGCTTGTCCCTGCCTCATTGTCCTATTTAAAAAATCCCACTATTGCTAATACTGGTTCATCTCCACCGATGTGAGCACTGTTATGAACCCTATTGTATGTGGGCTGCCAGGTGCTGCTACTGTCCTCTCACTCTGCTCAGAGGGCGTCTAATTAATACTGTGCTTAACATGGTGGCCAACACAAGTGGAGATGAAACAATGTTAATTCTGGAGTGAAATTTTTGAAAAAATTTCCCTCACGTTGATAGGGTCCTCATCTATAGCCATTTTTAGCTTCCTGTTACTTGGAGATCGATAGACCGTCTCAGTGAAGCAACTGCCATTTACAGTATTGGTGATGATCCAGAATACATCATTCTGGGAATCAGAGGTATGATCTAAGTACAGAAGTGGGAGCCAGGATCTCGTGACTCAGATGGCAATTGCATTTATGTTGTTGTTGTTGTTGAACAAGCCAGTTTACTGCTGTACATCAATTTGTGCTACTTTAAAATGGAAAATACCTACCCATACAGAGGTATTGTGCAGACTGCAATGCTTTGAAGACGAGAAGTGAGGTACACCTGGCAAGTATTATTAAATCTAAGCAAACCCAGAACTGGCAACAGGCTTTGTGCAAGTTTGATGTGACAAATGATATGCAATACTTCCCCCCACAAAACAGGTCAGTAAGGACATTCAGAATATATTTCTGCATTTATGTCACTTGACTTTCCTAAGTAAATGACCTTTAAATAATACAAATAAGCAAAAGCATGAAGGGGGGAGTGTGGAAAATCAATCAATTTAGATAACTTTCTGACCTAAAAATGTTCTAAAAGATTCCACTGAGACTATGAATAATGGGGTCAATCATCATGTAGCCAGAGGGGAGAATGTATACCCAAATAGAGGCACACAATTAATATGGGTTGGATAATCCCTTCCAGCCAATCCCTTTATTAAAAATACACAATACAGTTAGACTCTAGAAGATGGAAAAAGGGCTGAATATTTCTGGCACACCAAGAGAGTCACAGTAGCAAGGTTAAAAACCAAGCCCAGAAAAGTTTACGGGCAACCTAAACAAAATCAGAAAGATTTATGGTAGATTTCATGGATTAACAGTGCCTTGGAGCATTAGCATTTCACTGCCACTAGAAAAGGAAAAACAGTTCATTCAGTGAACAGGGAAAATCCCAAAGACAGAACGGTAGAAGCAGTTTACCAATTATGCCTAATGCTTCAAAGAAGACAGTAAAGGTAAGCATCTTTGGGAAGCTTCCACCAACAATTAGAGGAGGAAACAGTCTCAGGGACAGTACCTGGGTGTGTGCTACAGGGGAAATTTGAGAAATAGAATAGGAGAGTCTTGATCAAAGAAGTCTTCTATTCATGTTTCTGCTGTCTCAGCTTGTTAGCCTTGACCATCCTTCATGAGAACAGAGACACACCTATCAAACCACAGACCAGACTAATCTTCTTATATGCAAGAAATTTCAGACTGGAATAAGAAAGAACTCTCTTTTCAATGGGAAGTATTAATATGGAGCCTGTTTGAAAAAAACAAGTTCTTTAGAAACTTACAATGAACAGAAGCAGATGGGACAGAGAGACTTCTACTCAATGGAAATATGATTATGACTCAATCAATATTATACACCCAAAAACGTAGTTAACACAACTTAGATAATGCAGAGTTAAGGGTGGCCAGTGGTGCCTCATGCCCTCCAAATATGTGGCGAATGGCTGAATTTAAACCTCTGAAAACCAGGAAGTACAGATAAGGTACATGCCAACACAACCTTAACTCTGCACCCCCACCCCCGAGATGACTGGGAATTATCTGCATGCATTCCAGCTGCCTTCACTGTGTTATGTGTAGTTGTATCGAGTGGTGGAGGGATTAGCTGAGCAGCTTGGCAAAACTGTGGTTGTGATATAAGGAGATATACAGAAGGAGTGATCTGAGCCTCTCGCCAAGGCACCCCGGGAACGTAAATGAAAGTACAGTGTTTGATGGACTCCTGTGCATAAGGGCGAAGGGGTTGTACAATTTAGCAAGTTTCTTCTTGTGTCTGTGGAGGAGGCTGTGTTTGAGTGCAGGGCAGGTATAGGTAGCTCCTGGCTAGTACCCCTCACCTGAATACAAGTTTTGCCTTAGCAAACATAAGGTATTAAACTCTGTGCTACAGTAATCATGTGCCCTGTTCCCTGAATGTTCTGCACTAACTGCAAAGGCAGATTGCTAGTGGGCATGTTCTGGGCACGCTGGAGCATCACTCCAAGGTCAGAGTTAAGATGGTAATAGACTGCACCTTAACTCTGCTTCCTAGTTTTCAGAAGTTCGCATTACTGTAACTCTATTTCTTGGTTTTCAGAAGTTTAGCCACTCTCCACGTTCCAGAAAGGTAAAAGGCACCACTAGGCAATCTTAATTCTGAGATGATGGATGTTGTGGACATTTAATTTCCTTGTTTTTATAAAAAAAAATAATTTCTTAGCATCCCCATGTACCACAGTCCAGGTCTCCCTTTCCACTGCCTCTGGCTCCCTAGCAACAATTACCCTGGCCACAGAATGCACTTGTCGCATGTTAATCCCTTCTCTCCCTGCTATCTTCTCATTGTCTGTCTCTGCTGTCCAAAACAACCTGGTTCTCCCGCCACAAGAGTCCTCCCCATGGAGAGGCAGGTGTCAGTTTTGGAGGTGCAGACTGAGGAACTGGGGAGAGGCTGCAGGACCAGTATAGGCATTGGCATGGAGTCAGTGGGGACATTTTCTGAGGGAATGGACAGACACTCCTTGCCGCTCCCCATCCTGGACTCAGCACTTTATACTTGGTAAAAAGAACAGGAGTACTTGTGGCACCTTCGAGACTAACAAATTTATTAGAGCATAAGCTTTCGTGGACTACAGCCCACTTCTTCGGATGCATACAGAGTGGAATAAATATTGAGGAGATTTATTCCACTCTGTATGCATCCGAAGAAGTGGGCTGTAGTCCACGAAAGCTTATGCTCTAATAAATTTGTTAGTCTCGAAGGTGCCACAAGTACTCCTGTTCTTTTTACCAAGTATAAAGTGCTGAGTCCAGGATGGGGAGCGGCAAGGAGTGTCTGTCCATTCCCTCAGAAAATGTCCCCACTGACTCCATGCCAATGCCTATACTGGTCCTGCAGCCTCTCCCC